>NC_072832.1:19265000-19437500 GCF_027744805.1 Dunckerocampus dactyliophorus | reverse complement strand
TGACCTTTTTTTTGGGGTCTACCACTTGAGTTTTTACCACAGGGTTTCTGGATAACCTGCTCTCTTTTTGCCAAGATTTTGCCTTTTAAAGGCCTCTCTTAAACCTTTGATCAGCTGAACAGCCTATTGCACTTGTAATGCTTGTTTGCAATAATTTGCTAACTCAAAATGTTTTTTCTCACTCCCATTTCTTCTTCTTGCATTTAAAGTTATACTTAGAAACCTACTTAAGAGAGAACTAGTTTCACCAACAAAAGTGGCTGAGAGACGTCAGTGTGTTGGGGGAAAACTCCAAAAAGCAATGCCTGGTATGATGACTCTCCTTGCAGTGATGGGGCATGTGATGAGAACAGGTGTGGAGCTGGTGGGAACAACCACATCCCCCCGCCTGAACCAACACCTGGCCAGCGCTGTGAGGTATACCGTGGAGCTGGCCAAAAGTCAGTACATCACGCAGCGAGAGAGACTCCACGTCAAGGCCATGGAGTTATTCGCGCAAGGGTAAGCCCCCCCATATACATTAATAATAATAATAAATAAATGTTTAAAATAAATATGAACAAAGAACAAAACTTTTTTTTTATAAACAAAAAAAAACAAAAAAATAACAAACCTGACAGAACAATCACTGTAATGATCAAGACTCTTGTGTCTTGTATTTAGCAAATCAACTGCTTGTATTGTTGTTTGAATTTGCTCATCTCTGTACATTGTTTGACTTCCTTACTCAATCCGTTTCATAATTTAATTCCACACACGGAAATGCTGTGGGTTTTCAGCATTGTTCTCGCATATAAAACACAGAGGACCAACAGAACTCAGGAGTTAAAAGCCAGACAATAAAAAGTGGGCTTTAAGACGGGACTTAAAACATTCAGCCGTTGGGGCTTTTCTTTTTTTTCTTTGATATTATAAATATTACTTAATATTTATGCTCCTAAAATTATTTTTCTCAATAATATTACATTGTTCTCGTAAAACTATGACTTTTGTTTTAAATTTTTTTGTCATATTTTCACTTTACTCTTGTAAAATTGCTGCTGATTTTTCAGTTTTTGCTGCTGTTTTTTTTGTTTTAGTTTTCTTAAATTATATTTTTTGAATATGAAATGGACCAATCAAAAAAACTGCCGCAGGCCACATATGACCCCTGAGTTTTTTATTCCACCAGCACTAACACGGGCATCATTTTATCATTTGGATTCGATACCATAAAATGTATTTATAGGCAGCGGCTTTGATATGAATGAATGGATGTTTTGTTTTTTGTAACATATTTCATGTCAGGTTTATTTTACACAGATCATGTTGCATAAGTGTAATAATTTCCATGATTGTCTATGATGAAAAGTACAACACTGTTGCCTTTCTGTGTTTTTTTTGCCTTTCTGTGTTTTTAACACTGGCTCATGCTTTGTGTAGGAATATTCCCAAGGCGTCTTGTGTTTGGGAAGAAATCCTGGTTGATTATCCCACAGACTTGCTTGCCCTCATATTTGCCAATAGCGGCTACTATTTCATGGGAGCCTTTACCCAGATGAGGGACTCAATTGCTCGAGTGCTGCCTCACTGGAAGCCACATATGCCTTTGTCCAGGTAAGCTGTATTCACACTCATGGGAAATATAGTGGAACCTTGGTCAGCATCATTAATTTGTTCCAGAAGGTCCGACTCTTAACTGAAAAGGACGCTAACCGAATCCATTTTTCCCATAAGACACAATCTAAATCCAGTTAATCCATTCCGGAAAGCCCAAAATGTTAACACAAAACATGTTTTTTTTAATTGTCCGATTGTAATGTGCATAAAACTATTTCAAATGCATATGCATTAAATAGATATAAATGATGAATGAAAGGGTTAACTGAACATTTATGGTTACGCCTTCATTGAAGACGTTATTGTTGATGTGACTGAAAACAGGAAGGTGGTGGTGGTTGCTGCCACATGGTGCCTTTGGGAACAGTCACATCTTCAATGACAATAACCTTAAACCTTAAAAGTAACCTTAAAAGTAGGGATGGTTTTATGCTGCCGATTCCAAAACCGATCATCCACGAGTGAGATTGGACGATACCAATAACATGGTATATATATACAGTATACAGTATATATATATATAGTTATTTTATTGTTCATTTTGCTGGCCTTGATAAATTGATATGTGCAGTCGTGTTTGTTTTCCTCATGTCTTCCTCTCCCTTTAGCGCACAGGCTGGATAACTAGAGGGTTCACTCTGTACATTGGTGAAGTTAGTTTCATGTTGGACGTTGGATATTCGTCTCTGTCGCTGTTCATTTCACGTTGGCGGTTGGATATTCGGCTTTGTAGCAGCAGTAGTTGCCCCTCCCTGTGCCCGGACTGCTCTCTCATGGTGCGGGGAGGTCGCATGGGAAGAGTGTGTGGAAACATTTCCCCAGCAGGCCGCTCATTCACAGCGGCATGTCCTCACAAACACTAACCAGCCCTCTCCTGAGCTAACCATGTCGAGGCGGCAACCAGAAACATTGGCTAAGTCGGCAAAAAAAAACTTTAATACTCTTACTAGCCACCGAACATGAGCATGAGCTCACATACAGCAATAGCCATTATAATCTAGCTGGGTGAGCTTGGTTTAGCGGAGCATGCTAATACGGCTGTGTGTGTGTGTGTGTGAGCGCGTGTGCATGTGCATGCGCGCAGCTCAGGCTGTATGAGTGCTTAGTGCTTGTTAATGTAACCCAGCATTTTAGTTTGTCCATTGACTTCATGCAAGTTGTGAAATATGGAAAACAGCCACGGTTTCAAAAGACCTTGATAGCTATCTCAGTTAGCCATAGTCAAAACACATTTTCAACACACATCACACTTCCAGCCTTCAAAATAAGAGCGGCACACATCCTGTCTAATAGTGGTAATGAGAGTGTTTTAAGAATAGCTTACATTAATAACGCAATTACAATGGCATCTGCAATTTTATTTAAAAGCGCTTGACATTCCAATTACAATGTTAAATATTCTTGAGAAAGTAAAGTTTATTGCTCTTGATATGATGTACTCGCATTATTATGGCATATAATTACGGTAATGAAGAAATGGTCTCAAAAATGATAATATTGATTATTGACAATAATATGTAGGGCAATTACTGTATCGTCCAGCAAAATTTGATATCGAGACAGGCCTAATGATTTGTGATAAAAATACATTAAGACTCAGCAAGTATATTAACACGACAACATGCTCGCCATATTATTGTTTGCTAAAATGCATGCAAACCGAGGCAAAATTGGTAACTGAAAAAATACGCTAACTGGGGCGTACGCCAACAAAGGTTATTTTAGCCATTTTTATGCTTGAAGATGCTTAATTTAGGCAAAAAATATGTAAAATATGCTTAAATATGCTTTTTAAAAAAAAATGAATTCATATATTTTTGAAAAATTGAAGCCGCAAAACTGGAACCTCAACAAACACCCCAATAAACAGTTAATATTGAAGAATTATAGTTTTAAAATAAACTGAAATGCATCTAAATAAACAAATGACGAGATAAATGAACATTTAATGTCACTTTTACGTCGATTGAAGACCATTTTTGCCAAAGACAGCGATGACGAGTAGTGAGGGAAGAGATGAATACTTTGCTACAAGTGTCAGTTTCTCACCTTCTTTATCAAAATGTTGGCACTTGCAACTTTCTTTGGCTCCATTGTAGGTTATTTTGCAGCTGTGGTCAATAAGAACAGCAGAGAGCAGTGGCACAACTGTATTAGGCCATGTCCACACAAATATGTATTTTTTTAAGACGCATCGTTTTCGATGCGTTTTAGCCTCTCATTCACACGTTTTTTTCCTTCAAAATTTAGCTTTTGGACAACTGTGGCCAGGGTGAAGATTTTGGAAAACTCCGGCTTCAGCGTATGTGTGTGGATGGCGAAGACGGAGCTTTTGGCTTGTGGTGACAGATGACGTAACAATTACCGTAAATTCTGGTGTGTAAGCCCCACCGGTGTATAATCTGTACCCACTAAATTTAGACAAAAACAGATTTGTACATATATAAGCCGCACCAGTGTATAAGCCGCAGATGTGCACGTAAAAATGGGATATTTAGCGCACAGAAAGACGTTACACAGAAATATTTTTTTTAACTTTTAATAAATGTTTTTTTCACAAACAGTGCTTGCCAAACAGTGGTGCAACATGGCTATTTACAGTAAACAGTGCAAAATAGTACACGGCTAGTTAAACCGTGTCAAATACTGCATGTAACATAGATAACAGTAGTCTACCAGAAAAGTCATTCATTGCCGTCCTCTTGGTAACTAAAACTACGGTATTAAAGTCTTCCTCTTCCGTGTCAGAATTGTACAGCGTCATAATTCCTTTGTCACACACGTCGTCGGTCTCTGCTCTGTGTGTATTAACCCAGGCTTCAAGTACGTCTTCTAGTTCAGGCCATCTGCTTTTCTTACCTCTGGAAGCTTTTGCTGTCTTTTTGCTTTGCGTCAGTGTTGACGTCTCCCAACGTCTCACCATACATTTATTTATGCTAAGCGTACGCGAAGCAGCCATGTTTCCTACTCTGACTAATCTATCGCCTTTAACTCGAAAGTGGGATCATATGCACTTCGTCACGTACCGGGTTGTCACTGTGCATGTGCAGAACACGTCTACATCCAGACACTGCATCTACATTCCAGTTCATTCATTAGTAGGTGGCGGTATGCACCTAAACGTTAGTTGCAACCCGCGATAAACAAAAAGACCAGCTCGTCTACGTCCGGTCGCCTCTCTTCGGCAGTCTGTGTTAGATGTATAGATAGAAACTTTATTCATCTTCAAGAGAACAACACTGCATTTTATGTATTGTTTTATATTGTTTATTGTGTCTGTATTTCTATTTATTGATGTATAGTATACGTGAGCGGATATGACGTGTACGCTTGTGGCGCTACGTACATTGCGTAGGTTTTACGTAGGGTCATTTGGGGAATTGCGTGGATTTTACACACTATTTCCGGCCTGCTGGAGTTATAGTTATTGACTTCATGAGAACCACGGTACAGTGGCACCTTTGTGGCCTCCTTTGAGTCATCATTGTGCGTAAATCCCCTGGCGGATGCAGGTATGTCTCAACGTGATTGCTGCACCAAAATCTCAAAACGTCCCCGCTTTTCCCCCCCGTTTTGTTTTCATTCATCATAACAGGCTTTGCAATCTTGCTGGCGTATTTGTGGTGTTCCTTGAATTAATCCAAATCCAAAAATGTTTTACATTTGATTTTAGTATCAATTGTGCTTGTTGTTTCTCCCTGTAGTGTGTGCGTGCATACCACTCAACTACAGTGACAAGGTTAGCAAATGCTGAGAATGGTGGCCTCTTGAGTTTTTTGGTTGTTTCCTGAACTTTTTTTTGCCCTTATGAGCGCTTTCCGAAATACATATTAAAGGGGACCTATTATACTAATTTTTGGGCCTTTGCATTGAGTTCTGCACCTCTTCCTGTAGTGTTTCCTTGGATTTCCTGCCTCCCTCCCAAACGGTCTGTGTAATTTACTGCACTCCCAGCCCTCCTCCAGGCACGCCTCCAGGCCCCACTCCACCGTGATTGGTCACACACTCTCCGCTTGCTGTATGCACACTCAATAATGCAGATTAATTGTCCGATTACTTACACAAAATAAGCAGTTAGGACACTGATAAATTGTTAATTACAGTTTGCTCTTCTGACTCTTCAACACGACGAAGTAACGTTGGAAAGGTGTCAGACTTCAGCAACAATTTGGCGGATATTCCAGCTTCGTATTAGCGCATGTTCACAAAACGGCGTTGTGTGAAGTGCCGTTGACAGTTGAGCATATTTTCCACTTGCAGCAACTCCAACCACTTCTGCCTGATGTTTGCCACTTCAGGCACACCTGAACAAACATGTTGAACATTACATTGCTGCTTTAAAGCATACTGAAATATGATCTTGTGTGTTGAAGAGTCTGCATTCATTTAGCACCGTAATGAGTAGGGGTGACATGAGACACTCTGGTCACAAGACGAGACCAGGCAAGATTTTAATGTTACTTTTAGGATAAGTACAATGAAAAATATATAAAAAATATTTAATATATTGCAATCTACTAATTTAAATTCTTCTACGTTACACTTTTCTGCTGTCTGTGTGTGTGCTAGCGGCCCCGTCGCGATCCACAGAAACAAAGAGACTGAATGACAAAAGGGCTCACTCCATTCATGCCGTTGTTCCACAGAACAAACGCATGCGCAGCATTGTGTTGAGGCTGGAAAAAATACAGAGTTCACTTTCACTTATTGTGTGATCAATTTTATTTATTATCGTCCCAGCCCTAGTGCCAACAAGACATTTCTTTTTTCTGAACAAGAAATCTTCTCACATTTTAATCTTGCAAGGTCTTGTGACACCCCTTGGAATGAGGCACCGATAGCCACTAGGTTTTTTGGTCCAGGTTACTACCGTTTTCGTCGGCTCCGGTGCCATTATGATAGAGTTTCAGTACGCATCCCTAGCCCTATCATTCTAGAAATGCTTGATGATTGTTAGATATCAGTTATCAGTTATTCCTATATATCTGCTTCATGGTCTTAACCCTAAAAATTCACATTGGAATGTGTGCCTACTTATAACAAGGCCCATTTTTTTCCCTTCTTGTGCCCTAAGCTACCTGAAAGGAATGTATGCCTTTGGTCTGCTGGAGACTCAATTCTATGACCAGTCCGAGAAATGGGCAATGGAGGTGAGATGATCTTCTTCATCCTTTGTGTTCTCATGTTCGTGCCATTTAGCTGCCACTAGTGCTGCAGACTCCGCCTCTGTTGAACTCGTCACATTGGTTTCACACCGAGCAACTCGTCCACGCCTCAGGAGTTCTGATTGGCTCTGTTAAATCAGTAATGCACACTTCAGTGCGGGGGAACCTCCAAAGTGGAATACCATCCTTTTTCCAACGCTGATGGAGCTTCTTTTTATTCGGGTTTTAAAACATTTTTCCGAGATGAAATTGTGGAAATCTGCCAAACTATCACCATCATAAAAGCATTATTCGCCATGCATGCAACTTTTAAGTGCCAATTTAACATTCCCCTCACATATCACATGAAAGAATGTAACCACTTTTAATACTAAAATGTAAAAATGATGCTGACTTAACTGAGATTTTGTGAGGTGCTCTGACTAGTTGTGCGATATGCTGATGGTTCATGTGGGGACATGCTTTCACTGTTACAACAGGAGGTCCTCGGTCTGTGAACAAGTTTCATTCGAACATCGGGGTTTTAAGTCGGAACTTAAATTAACACCTAAGTCACTCAAACTGCACACAGAAAACATGACGGACATATGAAATATAGTGAAGTGTTGTGGTGATAAAAAAAGACATAACTTACGTTTAGCCCTGTTGTTGGTCTAGCACAGGTGTTTGGCTGGTTGCAGCAAATTAAAAAATATAAAATTTAACAAGAAAACTTTGTTTTAAATTACAAAAATAAAGTCAAAATATTAAAAGAAAAAAGTTGTCATTTAAGGAGAAAAAGTTTTTTTTCAGAGAATAATTTCATATTATTATGAGGAAAAGTAACATCTTAGTAGCATAAAGTTCAAATATTAAAAAAGGGACCTTTTTTTAAGTTGCTATATGGTGAGACAAACAAAAGAAAATAAAATTGTAATTTGTGGAAAATTAGGTTGGGGAAAAAGTTTTAATTAGGGATGTCAAAGTTTCCTTTCATGGCACTATTTTTTTTTGACACGCGATTAACGTGCTCAAGTCCTGTTTGACCGTCGGCGCTGTCACTGCACAATACGCAACACAATCGGTCCCGTGCTTCCTCCTTTAGCTCATTTTTACGACAGTGCTTCTGCGACGTCATGTCCTGTGGTAGTTATTACTTTTTAAATGTATGAACATAAATGGTCAATAACCATACTTCATACATGTAATATATTGGGAGGTTATTTTATAAGTGACTCTTGTTAAAATCGTTGGCATGGGGATGTTTCTATCGTCCTGTGACATCCACCAAGACTGAGCTACGTAAAAACGTACGCAATGCACGCCGCGCAGATGCAAACGTCATATCCGGTTATAAATAAATGGAATAAAACAAATACATTGCAGTTATATTTGTCATGATCCAGGAGTAAGCCTGCGTGACAGTTTAGTTTGTTTCCACTTTTATGCCTTAGTTCCTGTTTTATGCTCTTATTTTGGTAGTGCTTCCTGTTTTGCCTGGTTTGTGTCTGCCTGCTTTGCTTTCTCCTTTATCACTTGCACCTGTTGCTAATTTGAGTTCTCCTTCTATTTAGTTCAGGTGTGTGCATCTTAGTGTTGTTGCATTGTTTGTTTGTGTAAGCCTGACACGCTACGGCAAACCTGTCTATCTCGAGTTCCTACTGCAGCTATTATTAAAAGAGTTTTTCCTGCAATTGGTTCCTGCTTTCTGCATACTGGGGTCATCATCATGTTTTTTTTTTTTTTAGAGGCAAGCTGTCTTTCGGCTGAGTTTTTCCTTTGTAACCTCAAGCGAAAATTTGGGTACGAGTTGCTCGTTAACGGGAGACGTAGCCGAAGACAGCTAAGTGAGGGGTTGCGTCAGTGGCAATGGCTGAAGAGATAGCAGCGCTAGCATTAGCAGCACACTAGCTAGTCATCAACACATCAGTAAAACATATGCACATTATACTGATCTAATTTATCTAATTAATTATTTTCAGAGAGGTTATGTACGGAACAAATAGGCACATTAGCACTCAGTAAGGTAATAAAATCTTACCTTTATGCATTCCAACATAGGATCAGTATTTGGGACCAAATATGAGGTGAAAGAAAAAGGGGAAAATCTGTACAGCGTGGGACAAAGTTAGAAGGTGCGTTCAGGGGCCGTCAAAGTGAGGCGAAATGCTGCTCACATTAAACAAAAAAAAAAAACTGGGCGGTTTCTAAATGTATATTATTTTTTGAATATAATAATGGTCCATATTTCCAAAATTGATATTCCTTTAGATAAATTTTGATGTAGTTATTGTAGTTGCATAGTAAATTGTTTACCACAAAGAGATTTACATCCCTATTTATTATAGATAAAAAGTTATTTCTATCTGCGATTAAGTGTGATTAATTAGGAGTTAACTGTGGACAAAATGGGATTAATGATGCAATATTTTAATCTATTGACAGCCTAGTTATAATATATAAAGTCAATGTATTATGGGAATAAGGTGATAATATTACGAGAAAAATATTTACAAGAAGTAGTTGGAAACTAAAAAACAACAGCAGAAAAAAACTGCTTAATTTTACAAGAACAAAGACAAAGTGTTGAGAAGTCCTAACAAGAAAGAAAAATAAACTGGTGATATTATGAGGGAAAAAAAATGTAATTCTTTTGGTATTAATTTGAAATATTAAAGAAAAAATAAAAGATGTAATTTTTGAAAATCAAGTTGAGGAAAACGTTATATTATGGGAATTAAGTCATAATACAGTATTATGAGAAGAACATTATGAAGAAAATTATGAATAAAATTGAAATATTTGGAAAATAAAAAAAACAGCAAAAATGGGGAAACGAGCGAAGTTGATAGGAATGGGCTTTTGACGTATATGACAAAGCTATGATGCAGTTTTTGCATGAAATATACAGCTATATAACTTATTAGCATAGCTACATGTGTTTCATGCATCTATTTTCTATGCCGCTTGTCTTCACAAGGGTCGCGGGGGTATGCTGGAGCCTATCCCAGCTGCCTGTGGGCGAGTGGCGGGCTACACACTGGACTGGTCGCCAGCCAATCGCAATATCCACGTGTTACTTTACAAAATATCAAAGTGGCCCTTGCATCTTTTCATTTGTCAGCATGCGGCCCTCACTGGAAAAAGTTTGGACACCCCTGGACTTGCACAATGTAAAGGGCGTTGCAAGGGTTGGAGAGACAGCATATTGGGAGGAGGAAGTAGAAGAGCTGCAGTCATGAGATACATACATGGCCTACATTGCCTAGTTATCACTGTTGACGTCTAAGGAGCAGATCCTTTCACATCTTTTCTGTCATGGCCCCCGCCCCAACCCCCAGGAAGAGACATTTTTTTGTCTCCCGCCACCCCTATTTTAAATACTACTGAGAACCTGATCATATTTACTTATCTGTACAAACCACAGTATGAGTTGCAGGCACCAACAATACTAAAAGCATGAATGGGGACACTAACAGACCTGCCCACTTTGAAAAAATGTTATGAATATTCTGCCTTGCCTATCACGCCCGCCCCTTAACACCTCGCCGTGCCCCACTATTTGAGAAGCTTTGGTTTAGCGCAAGCATGAATTTGTCCGCTTTCTGAGCATTTTCCGATGTCTTAATTTCACATGGCTTTCCTTTTCTTTGACGCACAGCGATCAGAAGACTATGCCTTAGGCCTGGTAGGAATGATGAAGAAAAAAGTTGACGAAAAAGAACAAGAGAAGCCTGTGTATTCTTCAGCCAATGTTTTCTTCCGTTGCGCGCATGTAACTAGCGCTTTTCCTTTATGTACGGTATTAATAATTAATGGGAGTGCACCATCACCACGAAGTTTTGGCTACAGGTACTTTAAAAACAAATCATTGATGACAGTTAAGGAACGTTTTCCACTTTTTTGAATGGTCTGGATTCATTCATTCATTTGTCCACCCTCGCCGGCAGAGCCTTGCTGTGGTTCCAGGTGATGCATGGTCCATCCATTCTATAGCTCATATCTATGACATGAAAGTGGAGGTGGACAAGGGCTTGAAGTTCCTGGAGAGCAGAGAGAAAGACTGGCAGGTATAACCGTTGACTTTTCCAATGCAACATGTTCAGTAAGCTTGAAGAGTTCTTTTCAAATTGGAATCCGGTGTGGAAACCTTGGGAAAAAGTCATTTAAAGATGCCTTGTGTAATTGCAGGTATGTGATATGCTGGCCGGTCACAACTACTGTCACTGGTCGCTGTTCTTCATCGAGAAGGTAAAGAATATAATGACTTTTTCTCACTGAAGCGCAGAGTTGGCATTGGGATTGTTTTGGGAAGTTTTTTTTAATTTATGATAGGTTTTCTACGGGGCAATTAAACGTCCACAGTTGATTGTATTGCAAGATTAATTTGTGTTTGCATCTGTGCCATACAATCGTATCCCAATCATCTCTCTAACCCCTAACCCTAACCTTAACACCCCCCCCTGCACTCTCCACAGGGGCAATATGAGTCTGCACTGCAAATGTATGATACTGAGGTTAGTTTATTTATTGACACTTTTCCATGCCATTATTAAGCAAACAAGTGCATGTGCGAATACGCTAGATGATATTTTGCCTCTTTAATGTTGTTTAATAAGGCAACCGAGATGTGACGTTGATGCTATACAGTATATCAGTTTCAATCTAAACTTAGCATTGTTATCTTTGTAAAGGATGCATTTTCCCATCAGTTCTCATATTAGATCTGATGAAATGACATTATCATGCAGGAGTGAATGAATGCAGGAGTGGTTGAAGAGGATTTCTGTAAAATCAGCCAAAGATGATAATAATTTACTGCAGACATTCCAAGATTAGAGAAGACAAATGTCATGCTCTTTTAAGTCCTGTACCTTACAAGAAGAACATTTCGTTATGTTAGTTCATGTTCATCTGTGAGAACACAGCACTTCTCCGTGTGCAATGTACACCTAATTATCTCTATTATGTTCATTTTGTCGTCTTATAAAATGAAAGTTACATTTCTTATGTTCAGACAAACTCAAGTGTTTTTACCTTGACTTACTTTCGACTGTCATGTGGATCAGCTGCCCTCTGTGGCGTGGTGCTTATCAGCTGTACTTCCTAGGCTCGGTCAGCCGGGTCGCTTGCTGGTGTCTGGAGGAGAGTCCCAGGTGTGACAGAGCATATATGCTCCCTCATCTTGATTTATGGTATTTTTGGCCCGCTTCCTTCTCCATCCGTCATCAAAGGTGCCACATTCATGAGAGTTTTCTGACAACCGATTGTGTTGTTGTGGGATGTTCCGAGGTCCAAAGTAAATATTGGTCTGTTTGTGTACGTTTTCCGTGAACTGTTATTTATTGGCTGCCGTCGTCTTTGCGGTGTTTTTTTTAACATCCAGAAATAATGCTCCGTCTTTTTCTTTTTTGTGTGTGTGTCTGTGCTGTTGGGATGGTCTGTAAATTCCTGTGTATGTGCTTTTTGATTTTTTGAATACCCAGAATATGGGTCTGCAATGGATGGGTGCTGTGTTTATTGCTCTGGTTCCTAAGTCTTCCATGAAAAAACTGCTCATTATGGCCGAGAGGGGGTCCCCCGTTGCAAAGCCCTCTTTTGTTTGTAAATGATACACTTCTTTTGAATATATGTGGGTTTGGCATCAAAGTTGAGTAGTGTGGATATGTCCTCTGGTGTCAGATTTGGTCTTGTTTTCAGCGTTCTGTCTTCTTTGAGGCATTCGTAAACTATGTGTAGGGCAACATACTGGTGTTTTGGTGAACACTGAGATGACACGATGACAGATAAAAATCTCATCTAGCTTTATGTTTCGAGTTCTTGTGCAAGTTGCTTTTGAGTTTTTGCAATGGTATTCCGTAGGGGCGACCAACCGGGCGGACCGGTCAGGTTCGCCCGTTTGGCCACGCCTAGCAAGTACAGCTGATGGCCCATCTGTAGATGACAGTCGAAACATGTCAAGGTAAAATTTCCACTCAACATACCTTAAAAAAGTTTGTCTGAACATAAGAAATTGAACTTTGATGTATGTAATCATGTCAATGTTTGTGATAAGACAAACGCTAATGATAAATGTCCCACAGATTTTCAGACGTTTCAAAGTCACAGGATCCATGTTGGAAATGTCCGACGCCAGCTCTGTGCTCAGCAGATTGGAAATGGAGGGTAACAAACACGCTGATTGTAAATCTTACTAAACCAAACACATGACTGCATGCTACATGCTTACGTGTTGCGTTTAAAGACATGTTCATGTATCTCTGAGGATTGCGTATTTGACACCAGGTGCAAAGTACAAAATAAAATAAGTACAGCACAAAGATAGTCATTCCAAAAACGACAAAACATAAAAAAGAGCATGAAAAGTATCTAAACTAGAAAAAGTGACCGGCACGTCCAAAGGGCAGCTTAAAGGGGACCTACAGTGCCTATCATAAGTATTCACCCCCTTTGATGGTTTACCCTTTTGTTGCTTTCATAAATCAATCATGGTCAATCAAATTTAGCTTTTTTAATTTAAAAAAATATTGGAAGAAAAACTCTTTAATGTCAAAGTGAAAACAGATTTCTATAAAGTAATTTTAATGAAAGAAAATTCTATAAATGAAAATAATTGTTTGCATAATTATTCATGAAACACACCCACACCACTCAGGTGATCTTCATTTCACTAATTGGGAGACTATTGGCAACAATTTGATGGACCTCTATTGAATTAGACCATTAAAATTAAAAAGGGAGTGAATAATTATGCAAACAATTATTTTCATTTATAGAATTTTCTTTCATTAAAATTACTTTATAGAAATCTGTTGTTGAAAGCTGTTGCTGTTCTTAACAGTAATCTCATTTAAACCACGGTAGTCAATGCAAACGACTTGTCCTTCTCAACAAAAAAGAACCCTACTCCCAGAGGAGAAGATGAAAGGACGAATAAGTTCAGCAGCCAGCGAGGAAGAAATGTAGTCCTCAAGTGCTTGTTGTTCAGGTCCAGAAACATTGTACATCCTGGCACTGGGTAAAGGCGCATCGTCAATAGTTTTAATTGTGCAGTCATAAGGGCGATGAGGTGGTAAACTCTGGACTCTATCTTTGCTAAATACCTTAGCAATGTCATGATACTCAGCAGGAACCTTAGTGAGATCTATATCTTCCTCCAGAACCTTAGATACCGGACTATCAGGTACTGCAGAACATAGACAATTAAAGTAGCAAAAGCGGCTCCAACTATTAATGCTCATACTGTTCCAATCAACAGCAAGATTATGTAACCTAAACCAAGTGAGGCCTAACACAACGGGTGCCTACTGAGATGGAATAATAAAGAAGCGGATTATTTCGTGGTGGTTACCCGAGAGCCGGAGAGCTAAAGGCTCAGTTTGGTAGGACACTACCGCTAGCAATGCACCTCCTCGGGATTCAAAAGCCTAAAAAACTAACAAAAACCACTGCTGAAAACCATGCAGGGAAAAGGATGAACAAAAACTGCTGAAAACGAGCAGGAAAAACACGCAAGTAACAACTAAAAATCACTGCTCTAGCAATACTAGCAGGCAATACAAGTACTTACAAAGAGTAGGGTAGGGACGACCAGAGTGCTAAGGACCAGGAAGGTAACAAGACAAGGAAAGGAGGAATACGTGAGCATGAGGAGACAATCTGGCAACAGGTAACAGAAACGGCAGGGTCTAAATAGTCCAGGTGAGTAATTGCTTGCAGGTGTGTAATGAGTTCCTCTCTCGAGAACTGGACACGTGCTGCAACAACTTATGACAATTAATTTATTGCTGTAAATAATGTTAAACTTTTTTTGAATATTCTAACATGATTATCCTAATATTCTGACGAGTCTCATAAAATTACTGCTCTTCCATTTTTGCTGTTTTGTTTTTTCTTTTTTTAGTTTTCCTGTATAATTGCATTTTTAGAATGTGCTGCGGGCCATAAAAAAAACAAACACCTGTTAGCTTCAAATGGCCCCCGGGCCACACTTTGGACACCCCTACAATAGACATATGTGCTCTTCATAAAAAGGTAGCAAGTACAAAAAGCATGGAAGCAAATAGTTAGGCAAAAAGACGATAAATACTGGAGACGGACGCAGAAGTAAGGAGTAAATAGTGAAGTACAATCCAGCTGGAACCTATTAAGTGGCTGCTAGTGTGCCTCGTTGCTCCGCCTCACAAAGGAAATAAGGAGATCTGTGGATATGAAATCGATGGATGGATGGATAGATTAACTGTGAGAAACAAAGAAGTATAGAATAATTTTATGCCTATTAATTAAATACACAATAAATCCTGTAGCAAACCTTACCTTTGATAATGAAGTTATTTCACTTTTTTGTTACCTACAGCTGAGTCCACTGTATATCAGTATGATTATAATTCACTATTTGCTATTATATTTAATTACAATTATTTGAATAACACATATTTTTGTCAGTCTTCAAAATATTAATGATGCATCACATTTATTTGGAATAAATGCATCTGAAAATGAACAAAATCACACAGCCTTAATGCATGAGTGCGCAATAACTCTGTGCATGCTAGGTGTGTCTGTGAAGGACCGCTGGCGGGAGCTGCTCCAGATAACACTGCCGCACACCGATGATCACGTGAGCATATTTAATGACCTCCACTTCCTCATGGTGTCCCTGGGAGCCCAGGAGGATGTTGTTTCTCAGCGCCTACTGGAAGGCCTCCAGGAACTGGCTAAGTAATTTCTGCACGCTCACCTCCACACCGTCAGCCTTACCTAAGAACCACAGGGCTTTATGTAAAACAGTGTAGTCACAGTGAGTGTACGATGCGGGCAGACAGGATTCAGAGCACCAGTCCACATTTCACTAAGCAGGGTCTTCCCCCACCTTTGCAGTTGTAATAATGATTAGTATTTAATTCAAAATTTTAAAGTTTACAGGTATAAAGTAGTTGATATCATTCAGTAATTCACAATTCAGTTCGATGTGGCAATAAGAATAGAATAGCCTTTCTTGTCATTGCACAATAGTTACAATGAAATTGTCATGTAATGACGCCTCTCTGCACCACATAGTGGTTAATTAAATAAATAGCAATAACATAACAGCGGGATGAGGATAAAAAAAATACAATTTAAAAGTACAATGTGCGCGTGAGTGCAATGTGCAAAAATTCTGCCTGTTATGCCAAAGATAGAGAAACAACATCCCTCAAAAGTTGTGTACATAACTTAATACAGTACTATGTCAATCAAAATAGTTACGTAGCATTCATTAGACACACACGTTCATGTATTACATCCAGTGAGCATTTGCTGTCAAACATTACAGATATACAAGAAATGAAAACGTTTATGCAAAAGACAACGCAGCCGAAGTCAAGGCAACATATTAAAAAGGTTTCAGCAATGGGCGCATTTTCCAATTCATCATGAAATAATAGTTTAAGAGAGTGAAGTGTACAAAACATGCATTTTTATAGCGGATTTCAGGACGAGCCATCAAACAATTCACTTTTTTTCTTCATAACTAGCCGCTACAAGTGCACAAGTTTTTATCTGTTTTCTTACGGATATAGGCACTTTGCCACTGAGTTAGTTTATCCGTAATCAGAAGAATGAAGATGAAAGTTGCATCTGCGTGTGTATCTTGAAACGTAAATTGACGTAATGTACGCTGCGGGGGAGCAAGATGGAATCAGGCGGGGAGCGTAATGTCGGCTGAGCATTGAGTGGGTGGCAGGTCTTTAAAGATTGATAGTCACTTCATATATAGGTGAGAGATGGATGCCCTCCACTCAGCTTTACTTACAGTCGTCACACACAATATCCAGATGTGTTTTAAGCTTTGCATTGATTTCAAGCCATCACTCGTGCTATATCGCATGCCACTTACTGTATGTCGAAATGCTGCCGTTTTACATAATTCATGCTTTGCAGTAATGCTACAGTCAAAGGCGCTGGCTTGAGTATGAAATCTTGGAACTTTGAGTGTGGTGAATCCCACTTTCACAGATCTGTAAACATACAGTGAACCCCTGGGAACTCAAACACAATCCTGGAGGCTGTTCAACTTCAGATTTGGAAAAAATGTTCACCATAAAAGTGATGGAAATAGAATGATGCCTGCCCCTTTTTCCTCAATATTTTGACTTTAAGCCTCGTGAAATTACCTTTTTTATTATTATTTCTGGTGGGGTTTTTATTTTTAAACAATTTGAACTTTATTTTTGTAAATTTTCTTCTCATAATTATGACTTTATTGCCGTAATATTTAGACTTTATTGTCATAGCATTCCAACTTTTTTTTCCAAAACCTAATTTTCCAAAAATTACAACTTGACTTGTTTTGTTTGTTTTCCATAATATTACTTTTGAAAAAATGTTTTTTAATTTTATATTTCAACTTTAATAAAAGAATATTTTTCCTCATAATATTACGAATTAATGTAATTTTGGTTGTCAGATTACAACTTTTTTGTCTTAATATTTTACGTTTTATTTACTTTTATACATACTTTATTTTTGTAAAATTACTGCTGTTTTGCTTTTTTCTTATTTTTCCTGTTAAATTATGCTTGTATTTTTAGACTGTGCCGTTGTGTTAGTAACTTTTTCACAACTAAACCACAAGTACACGTGCTGTGCCCGACTCTATTGTTGAGTAACTGTGCTTTTGCCTTGCCCCTTCCACAAAAAGGCGCATATTTTTCATTGTTAGTCGGAATAATAAAAATGACTTTTTAAGCACACTAACAATTGATAGTAGCCTGCATGCATGTACTGTACACTGGTATGAGGGGAAAAAAAAGTTTTTTGAATTGACACTCCATCTAAAAGTTGACATTGTTGCATTTTACTTGAACATTTGTCACGTCGCCTACACACTGCCTGCCTGCTGGCCTAGAGCAGAAATGATACTAAACTAAATGTCAGTCAGTGTGATGGTTACGCTTGGTACAGCACAGGGCCGACTTCATAGAACAATGCCCTCTTAAAGTTATAATTAAATGAAATAATTGTGTTGGAAATGAACCGCAGTGCTGCAACACATTGGCTGTAAAATTAGGACAGTTAGTGACCTTTTAGCAGACTGACTTTACTGGCCTTAATACAGTACAGACCCTTTCCAAAAAATTGGAATGTCATGGAAAAGTTGTTTAATTTCCATAATTGCATTCAGAATTTTTACGTAATTTGGGTTTCCAGCTCATTAAACCCACGAAAACAGGAATTCAAAAAATTAGAATACTGTGAAGAAATCACCATTTACTTCTCAGTTTTTGCAGGAAAAAAAAGAAAGAAATTAGGATCACATCAAATCAATCAAAATATGGTACTTTCAAAACGATATGTCAATCTTCAATACTTGGTTGGGAATCCCTTTGCCTTAATCACTGCCTCGATGCCACGTGGCATTGAAGCAATCAGCCTGTGGCATTGCCTGGGAGTTATGGAAGCCCAGATTTCCTTGATGCTTGCTGTCAGCTCTTCTTTGTTGTTGGGTCTGGTGCCCCTCATTTTCCTCTTGAGAATACCCCATAGATTCTCAATGGGGTTTAGGTCCGGTGAGTTGGCTGACCAGTCAAGCACTGTGATGGCATGGGCATCAAACCAGGTTTTGGTGCTTCTGGCGGTATGGGCAGGGGCCAGGTCCTGCTGGAAGATGAAATCTGCATCTCCATACAGATCCTCAGCAGAAGGAATCATGAAGTCCTTGGATTTACCTTGGATTTAAGAAAGCAGAGTTTACCAACACCTGCACCGGACATTGCACCCCAAATCATGACGGACTGTGGAAGCCCAAATTACGTAAAAATAAACAAATAAACACTTGAAATCGTTTAAATTGTGGGCCCTGAATCTATAATCGATGAAAGTTTAACTTTTTCAATGGAATTATGGAAATTAAACAACTTTTCCATGACATTCAAATTTTTTGGAAAGGGTCTGTATATTGCCAGGTGCATGCATGTCTGGAAGGGGGTTCACTCTGTGCATTGGTTTCAAGGGCTTAAACAGAGTGAGCCCCTTTGTCAGTCATACAATCTCTTTGCCTGGGTGGGTGGAGACGGGGCCGCTAGCATACACACAGAGTGCAGAAGAGTGTATTGTAGTAGAAATTAAATTAGCAGATTGCAGTATATTGCCATCCATATTTATTCATTTTTTCTTAAAAGCAATGTTAAAGTCTCATATATCATCTCGTCTCGTGAATTGAGTGTCTGGTGACACCCGTACCACTTACACATTTTAATGATTTGGGCACTGGGTGAGAAAATGATCATGTTGACTCTGAATGAAAAAGTGTCTTATACTGTCAGATCTGCACGCTTTGGGAACAGCTAAAAGTGACATTGAGTCAACTTTTTTCTTTTTGCAGGGCGCCATGTGGCAATTACAACCATGAGCTGGCAGGATCTGTAGGCATGCCCTTGTGTCAGGCCTTGGTGGAATATCAGGGAGGAAATTACGGTCGAACTGTGGAGTTAATGTACCCCATACGCTATCGTTTAGTGGAGTTGGGCGGCAGCAGTGCGCAGGTAAGAACACAAGAACGCCCTGCATAAGAGCGATGTATTGTACTGCATAGTGTGAGAATGTCGAGCACAGTGCACACACATGAGGGTAATGCATCTCTGTAATGGATGCTGATGGGCTTCAGGCATGGTGTGTTCTGTCTTCCCAAAGGTGCGACAGTGTAAACTCTAAACAGCTGAAAGCCTACATGTTGTGTAGTTTTGTTTAGTAATGCTTCATCCAATTTGCAGAGAGACGTCTTCAATCAACTACTTATTCATGCAGCCTTGAAATCGGGGAATAAGCGTCACCAGAAACTTGGAAGGTAATGAACTGCAAGGAGTGCCACATCGGACGGTGCACTCCATGCCTGTTTTAGGACTGTGTGCCTTGTCTTCATCTGTGAGACTGCAGAGAGATGATATAGTGATATAGGAAAAAGAAAAAACATGACACTGATGTCCAGTCAGGTTAACGTTATGTGCCGTCGTTCCATGTGCATACTGAACAGGATTATACTATTATGTAAACAGGCCTGTCCTTGTTGATTGTCGTCTTGTCAGATTCTAGTCTCTCTGAATACGAGTTCATCTACATGCGCGGTCTTGTGTTCGATTCCAATAGATGTCTTCTGGTGGAGCGTGAAGCCATGAGGCCAAACTCCCCTCTGACTAATCGTCTGAAGCAGAGAGCCATGGCTCTTCACGACTAGACTGATTGCAAGGTGCACCAAGCACCGCCCTTATTGATGCTCCGGTGTGTGGTGTTGAGGCACCCTTGGACCAACTAGTGTTGTAATATGGCATTTTTCAGATGCTAAAACATGCATCAAGCCTGAAAAGTATGCTAGATAAACACCTATACTGTGATGTTTTTTCTGCATGCTAAATGTATTTTCATTAAAAGGAAGCATTTCAAGCCATGCATCATTTCTTCATTTGTTTTTCCATTTGAAACCAACACTAAAAAAGCGGAATAATGATAAAAACTATAAAAACATGTTTAGTGTTAACACCAGTTTTGCCCTGAGTTTCTCAAGGCTTTGGATGTTGGAGGACTGTCTTGGTTGACCCCTTTTTCCAACTATAGGGGGATCATACACCTCAGCCTTCCTGGGAAAGTCTATTGCTGAGTGCTGGAGAGAAGGGAACGACCGTAAGTCGAACCTCGGCTACAGGAGGTGCAATGTGGTTTTTGTCCTGGTCACGAAGCACTGGACCAACTCTACACCTTTGCAAGGGTACTGGAGGGTACTTGGGAATTTGCCCAAGTGGTCTACATGTGCTTTGTGGACTTTGGAAGGAATTTGACCATGTCCCTCACTGTGTCCTGTAGATGGTGCCAAGAGTACGATATTGGTGGCACACTACTATGTGCCATTCAGTCCTGGTACAACCGGAGCAGGAGCCTGGTTCCGGTGAACATGGCCTCTGCCAAGGCAGCCTTCTGTCACCAATTCTGATCATAATTTTCATTGACAGTCCAGTTTGGGGGCTTTAGAATCTCGTGTCTGCTCTTTCTGATGGCCACAGGCTGTGACCTTCAGCGTCTACTGGGGCTTGTTGCAGCTGAGTGTGAAGCTTGTGGGATGAGAGTCAGCATCTCCAAGTCCAAGGCCATGGTTCTCATTCGGAAAATGGTGCATTTCACCCTTCGGGTTGGGAATGAGGCCTTGTCCCAGGTGGAGGAGTTCAAGTATCTCGGGGTCTTGTTCACGAGTGAGGGAAGGTTGAAGTGTGAGGTCAACAGGCGGATCGCCGCAGCGTCTGCAGTAATGCGGTCACTGCACCAGACAGGTCATGGTGAAGATGTACCGGTGGATCAATGTTCCCTCCCTCACCTATGGTGATGGCTTTGAGTCGTGACCGAAAGAACGAGATTGCGAATACAAGCGGCTGAAATGACTTTCCTCCGTAGGGTGGTTGGACTCACCCCAAGAGATAGGATGAGGAGCTCGGTCATCCAGGAGGGGCTCAGAGTAGAGCCACTGCTTCTTTACATCGAGAGGAGCCAGTTGAGGTGGCTCGGGCATCTAATTCGGATGCCTTCTGGACGTCTCCCTGGTGAGGTGTTGAGGTGTTCCGCGCATGCCCAGCCAGGAGAAGGCCCTGGGGCAGATCGAGGACACGCTGGAGGGATTATGTCTCACAGCTGGCCTGGGAACACATTGGTGTCCTGGTCGAACTGGAAGAGGTGGCCTTGGACTGAAGTCTGGGCTTCCCCATTGAGACTGCTGCCCCCGTGAACCGGACTGGCATAAGCATAAGAAAATGGATGGAGATAACATTTTTGGCTTTCTGGAGCTGATTCATTGGATTTACATCATTTCTTATGGGAAAAATTGATTATGTTAGGGGCTGTTTCGGTTAGAGTCTGACCTTCACGGCGTCAGGCTAAGTGTCACATTCGGCTCAGGCATGGACGAGGATCCCGAGATGCAGAGTGAAGAGTCAATGGAGGTTGAAGGTGTCTTCACACAGAGGTAGCAAAAATACAAAAAGAGGTAACAAAGTCCAACACAAAAAACCTAATCGGGCACAGCCACGGGAAAACAGGTGAGAACAAAATACATTGCTAAATAACAGGTAGCAGGAAAAAATACACAACTGTGGGTGCTGCTGGGAGGAACTGAGAAGGTACGCTAATAAGAGCAACACCAGACGCTAACGAGCTACTGCTGAAGTAAGTCAGGCAGGTAGCAAAAATACAATAGCAAGGAGGACCAGAATGAACACACACCGGTAGCAACTAACAAGGTACAAGAGTGCAGCAAGCAGGTGAGGAGCTGAGAACAATGGCGGCGAGTAGAGGCAGCCGACCAGCTTAAGTATGCCAGCAGTCCTAATGTGACTGCCTCTGCCTCTGCTGGCACAGCATGCAAAAGATGGCAGAGAGGCGGCAGCAGAGTGGCAACGCAGGCTGTCTCCTCCCCGTCCAAACCTCTTCTGGGTGAACTCGGCGTCTCAAACAGAAGCGCAAAAATGAATTTTATACGCTTATTAGCCATCTTTTTCATAGATAGAATTAGCAAAGCTCGGTACCTTTTATTGCAAGTTTGACAGACAATCTTACCATTTACATGCGTTGGCTGTACGGATGAAGCGACAGCCGTACGTCCGAGCAGCCTCAAGAGTTTGTGCGTGGTATGCGTGTTCGACTTAGAAGCTGTACATTGGGTGCGTGGTGATCCTACACCCTCATGGTCACCACAACTATGTTACCCACAAGCAAAAAAAAAACAAACTCAGCGATTTGGGAAACCCCACAAATCGCAAGACCAAAAAAAATCTTATATCCGTTTATGACCTATGCTTTAGTTACTTTAGTCTACCAAATGGCGATTTCTTTCTATGCTTCTCAGAAGCACCACAACCACTAGAAAAGCAGATGTCATTAAACACACATGGAAACATTACCGACAAAACGAAAGAGAAAGTTATATCGTCTATTAGACTGCCGATGGCTTCTGCAAGCAAAGCTCAACTCATAGATATCAAAACATATTTGGGGGGAATTGAGGACAGTCATTTTTATTCTGAAATAATTGAAAAGTATAATTGGGCAAGGGTGTCTCAACTTTTCCCAGTGAGAGCCACATGCAAGTAATTTGAAGGATGCAGGGTGCAGCATGTGCCACCTACTCCTGGACACTTAAAAAACAAACCTTTTTGTGTTAATTAACTTGTAATATTGATCATAATTAATTTTATCGTAATTCTAGGTCAAAATGTGTATTTTGCATGGTCACATTTTGATTCAAGTTGAGCACTGATAAATAGATAAGTAATCATCCTACATATCTTTTGTTCCAGTTGAATGTTGGCATCCTTCCGTTTGAATGGGTTGAATTTGAGCTTCGCTTTTGTCCACTTAGGATGGTTATGGTTTAAGTCTGCAATTATGCAAGTATGCAATGCGAAATGTAAGGGGGAAGTTTAACAATCATGATAAAGCAGTATCGGAAGTACAAAAAATACATAGAACCAACGATAAGGCCTCATTTTCGGAGGAGTCCCCACTCGCGGTTGACAGGTTTACATCGCTGCGCCGTGCAGGCATTAGGACGCCAATATAAATGAAATCGTCAAGATTAAACACTCTTTAATGCACAACATAATCATCAAACTTATTTGTTCATATAACACAATGAACAACATCTCGCTGTCTCCCTTCTGCTCCGTTCTCCTTGTGCCGTGAAGTGTTCAGGCGCACTCGTAATTGTGACAGTTAGGAACTATAGTTTTCCATTTTTATTCATGTACCCCCATGACAATTGGTGTACTCTTGGTGGTGCACGTACCCCACTTTTGGAGCCTAGGTTGTAGGTGACAAAGCAAATTAGTGTCATATGTAATCATATTTAAGTATTTTTCATTTTCTACAATGCTTTTCCACATTAAGATCATTAGGGTAAGCTGGAGCCTATCCTTGCGGACTTTGGAACAAATGGTCACCAGTCAACTGCAGGTTACATATGGGCAACCAACCATTAGAGCAGCGGTCGCCAACCCGCCGATCGCCAGCAACCAGTCGATCTTTGGGACTTTGCTCGTCAATCTAGAAAATAATCTGAAAAATAATGAATTATCATATCAGTACGCTCACCACCTAGAGAGTGACCAAGAGGCACGCATTTTGACCACTGAACACACCCGTACGCCGTACCGGCTTGCCTTGCCCCTCGATGACCCCTTATCATTGAGCCAAGGCGTACTGCAGAAACGAAATTTAAACAAACAGCAAAATGGTAAAAATAGAGCAAAAGGCACATGTAAGAAAAAGCTGAAATGTTGACACCAACAACCAATAACGGTCTTTAAATATGTGTAACACTGTATAAAAACCCTTCCACAAAATCAAAAAATATATATGTACACTAAGTCCCCAACTAACGAACACAATTGGTTCCAGACGACCGTTCTTATGTTGAATCGTTCTTAAGTAGGGGAAAAGGTAATATTACCAATGATATAGGTACTAGTATATCACTGGTAGTATATGTGTATGTATGTAAATATGAGTTTGGATGCAGTAGTAATATTAAACGAGGATAATTAATGAAAAAAACAATAATAAAAGTGATATAATAATACGTAATGATAAATGTTATTTACCTTTGAAGAGGAGTGGTCGAGCATACGTCTTTGTGGTGGAGTTGGAGGAGATATTGAAAAGGACAAGTCGTCATCGTCGTTAGACTCTTCTAAAAGAGGTAGTGTTCTGTGGGTGGTGTAGAATTAAGCAGGCCTATTAACTCTTCATAAACTTTAATCACACGCTCTGTCCGGGTTGTACAATTTAGCTTTCCATTTAGCTTTACACTGTATCTCCCCAGCTTCTAACTCTTCCTCTGTTGGTCCCATTAGCTCTAAGGCTGCATTATCAGTGTCACAGTGCCCTCTACTGGTCAAGCATGTACAGTAGCAGTATAAATACTGATTGAGCGACTGACTACAAGGCAAAATGAAATAAAATATAGACTAGTCGGCTTGTGTTCGTATCCGCGAGTGTTCGCTAGTCGGGTGTTCGTAAGTTGGGGACCGAGTGTATATACAATCGTCTCTCCTCACTTTGTGCTTTTGGCTTCACTCTAGTTTTTCAAAATAATATTTATAAATCATGCTGTTTAGTGGTTGAATACCGTCTATTTGTAAGGTTAGCAGCGTGAGCCGGCGTGGATCCCAAAATGCAGAGCGACAAAAGATATTTAATAACAAAAAATCACCTCAAACACATGGGGGGAAAAAAGTTCAAAACACACAAAAATAAGGGTAACAAAAGTCCAGAACAAAGCAGGCTGAGCCGGAACAAGAGTAACAAAAATCACTGCAAAATAGTGAGCAGGAAAAAAGGCAGGAAAAAGCTGAACTAAAGGCGCTGCTGGCAAAACTCAAGCAGGAAACAATTACCTTAGCAGAACTGACGACGCCGCTCTGAGCATACGCGGAATAAGGTAAGTACCAATCCATCCCACCTCTCAGGTGTGCCATATCAAGATGCTGATTAGACACCATGATTGGTGCACAGGTGTGCCTTAGACTGCCCACAATAAAAGGCAACTCTGAAATGCACAGTTTTGTTTTATTGGTGGGGTGGGGGGTTTTACATCATGCAGTGCAACACATCTCCTTGGCATAGAGTTGATCAGGTTGTTGGTTGTGGCCTGTGGAATGTTGGTCCAATCTTCAATGGCTGTGCGGAGTTGCTGGATATTGGCGGGAACTGGTTCACGCTGTCGTATACGCGATCCAGAGCTTCCCAAACATGCTCATTGGGTGACAGGTCCGGTGAGTATGCTGGCCATGCAAGAACTGGGATATTTTCAGCTTCCAAGAAGTGTGTGCAGATCCTTGCAACATGGGGCCGTGCATTATCCTGCTGCAACATGAGGTGATGTTCTTGGATGTACGGCACAGCAATGGCCCTCAGGATCTCATCATGGTATCTCTGTGCATTCAAAATGCCATCAAAATGCACCTGTGTTCTTCGTCCATAACAGACACCTGCCCATACCATAACCCCAACGCAACCATGGGCCACTCGATGCAAACCGCGATGTAAACCGCTCACCCACACAGCGCCACACACGCTGTCTGCCATCTGCCCTGAACAGTGTAAACCGGGATTCATCCGTGAAGAGAACACCTCTCTAACATGCTAGACGCCATCGAATGTGAGCATTTGTCCACTCAAGTCGGGTCGGAGTCTGGTCGAGACCCCGATGAGGACAGCGAGCATGCAGATGAGCTTCCCTGAGATGGTTTCTGACAGTTTGTGCAGACATTCTTTAGTTATGCAAACCGATTGTTTCAGCAGCAGTCCGAGTGGTTGGTCTCAGACGATCTTGGAGGTGAACATGCTGAATGTGGAGCTCCTGGGCTGGTGTGGTTACACGTGGCCTGCGGTTGTGAGGCTGGTTGGATGTACTGCCAAATTCTCTGAAACGCCTTTGGCGACGGCTTATGGTAGAGAAATGAACATTCAATACACGAGCAGCAGCTCTGGTTGACATTCTTGCTGTCAGCATGCCAATTGCACGCTCCCTCAAATCTTGCGACATCTGTGGCATTGTTTTTGTGGTTGAATACGACATATTAGTAAAAAACAACAAAAAAAGCATACTTAAGATAAATACTTATAATCTCCAAGAGAAAATTTTATGCATTTTCAAGCATAAAAATAGCTGAATAAAGTAAAATACAAATATAAGGCATTCAGAGGACACATTCAAATCGTGATATGTAGTATTCTACATTGGTCACTAGGTGTCAGTAAGGATACTGTAATGTTGGGTGAGACACACAAGCACCAGCCTTGATCCCTGGAACAACAGGTTGCAGGTTTGAATGATCACACAGCAGGCAAAATAATAATATCACAAAATAAACATAATCATAATAACAACTCTATTGTTGCTATTGTTGCACTCCAGTCTGAACCCCCTCCATACATTCATTTTCATGTCTTCAATGTTTTATTTTCTCTTATGTCTACTATATTTGGTAATACAAGTGTAATGGTCATTATAGGGGTGTTATTTGATGTCTAGAGGGCTCTAATAATGTTAAAACCTGTATTTAGAAGGTTGTAAACAGGTTTTCTATGATCAAACTATGAAAATATTCCATTTATAAAGAAGAAATCCTACTTTGTGGAAATTCACTTGTCACAATTAGGTCTGGAACCAATTAACAGTGATAAACAAGGGATTACTGTACAATAAATTGCAGTAATTACGCTGGATTTAGCCCAGTGCTGGTTTGCATCTGTAGTCTCATACATAAAGAGCATAAAACCATACAATTCAGTAAAAATGAAGGAAAACAGAATAAAACTGATTCAATAATACAGATGATTTATTTAAGCAAATAGTTTCATTTGCATACCTTTGTGTTGCACAACAAACATAGCAACCAGAGTGTCTATTGACTATTGTAGATAATTTGTGTCTTTGCGGCTGTGTTGTTTCTGTGTTTCTGGCTCAGCACTCCCCTATAGCAATGCATAGTTTTACTCCTCTAGAAAGAGATTTTAATTTTAACTGCATAGCCAATCCCTTTTTTCCACTAAAATCCATTGTCATGATCCTTTACTTTTTTTTTTCTTACTTTCATACAATTCACTATGCTCTCGTCTGTACAAAATATGAGTCATAAAAGAGAGTGACTTTGGACAAGTTTTAAAATCAATGAACATTTTTCTGATTTTTTTTCTGATTTTTTTTGTTTGTGTTCGATTCTCCCCTGAGCATTTCTGTGTGGACTTTGCATGTTCTCCCCGTGTGCGCGTGGGTTTTCTCCGGGCACTCCGGCTTCCTCCCACATTCCCAAAAACATGCAGGTGAGGTTAATTGGCGACTCTAAATTGTCCAGAGGTATGAATGTGAGTGTGAATGGTTGTTTGTCTATATGTGCCCTGCCATTGGCGACCAGTCCAGGGTGTACCCCGCCTGTCGCCCGAAGTCAGCTGGGATAGGCTCCAGCATGCCCCCGCGACCCTAATGAGGATGAAACGGTATAGAAAATGGATGGATTTTTTTTGTTTATGTTATGAAATAGAAATAACCTCTTTTCTGATATAGAAATATATTTTAACAAAAACCACAAGAATAATATGTAATATAATATGTAATAATATATAAACATTGTCTCCATGTGGGGGTTCATTTTAAATTCGGGTAAACAAAAACAAAGAAACGTATTTTTTTTTATTTTTGCAAGCAACCGCAAATTATTTAGTAGTCTAGTCGTGGTTGTTTGTTTACATATCCCCCACGGCCCCCTATGTAAAGCCGTTATGACTCAGGTATGGTAAGATATCGACAGAATTTTTAAAAACTATCATACCCGAGTCCTTATGACTAAGCTCAAGCACACCTGTTGTTAGTGTGAGTGGGTAACAAACTAACAACAGACTTAACAACTCACAAGTTCTGACATAAGTCATTGTCCGAGAAGTGTTTCCTTTGAGTGGTAATATGGCGGCCGCGTGGCTTCACAAGTCATTGACCAATGGCCTATCCACATTTTTTTTCGTACAGATCAGTGGTAAAGACCCTTAGGGGTGTTATGTGTTGTGTTGATTTCCGTGTTTTTTTTCACTTTTATTGGACATTACGTTAAAAAAAACAAAGAAATACGAATAACAAACGACAAAGGAATTGAAATCGGAGGAATGTACATAAAGTATTGTAGCGACGGGTATATTGTGTTGCTCCTAGCTGTGGTTTTGGTATGTGAGCTATAGGGGGCAGTCGGGTTCAGCATGTTGTGTGGAGCAAGCGTTTTGGTGAAAAGGGCGTAGATTAAGAAGGTTAAGGAAGTGTTGCTGTTTTACACACATGTGTAGCTAAGGCTCCTGCATTTGTAAGTGCTTTCCGATCTGTGAAAATAAATGGCCGACTGAATGCCGCCATCTTGACGTGTAGTTATTTAGCCGTCATTACAGTATAAAGCAACAAAAATGGATAAAATGTTCAAAGTTTCAATTTAGTCACAACGCTAGGAGTTTTCCATGAGTGTAAAGTCCTCTACCGGTGTTTGTGTACGTGTTGCCATGGAAGATGTGTTCCGGATTTAGGGGGGAGGGAGTGAAAAAAAATACGGACAGGAAGTGACGACATGAGTTTCCCCATGTTGGTAGAGCTGTTGGAAGTTAGGTCGGCGTGGGGGCCGTGACAGTAGCCGGTGTTCGGGATTGTGGTGCTGTGTAGTGATTGTTTGACTTCAATAAAAAAGGCTGTTGTTCCGTACATCCGGTGTTTGTGCTGCGCACAGAGTGTTCCAATATACTACAGTGATTGGTCGTGCTCCGTCATGACTGTGGTGACGGCTTACGCAAGGCTAATTTATATGAAAAATAATAATTAACACGAGTTTTTCCATCCGGGTTACACTAATATTTTACATATATTCTCTAAGCCAATTTTTTTACACTCATTCAGCATTTTATTTTGCCATTTCCACTTTGTAATTCGGTTTTATGTGACATGTGACACTAACCTGGCTTGCTTTTGTGAGGCAAAGAGTAATACTGACACCTGCTGAGCAAAAGCAGTTTTACTTGGACAAGCCTCTTGCAGTGGTGCATTCTTTGTTTTTTCCCTTATGCAGTGGACTTGTAAGTACTGCACATTTTTTGCTGAAAAGAGAGGCTACTTTCTTTAACTTGCATTACTGCCCCCATGCCTTCATAAGGAATGCCTCTGCACATTTAAATCTTTTAATGCACTTAAAGTGCACATTTCAACATGGCACACTCAAAGGAATGCAGGCAAAAGTAGAGAAACTGCATTTCACTGTCAGTTGTGCAACTTTGTGGAGCACAGAAGCAGACTTCTTTACCCTTTTGCGACGACATCTTAAGCTGAGGCAAATGGTTGTTGCCCATATCAGGACTGTAACTTTCAGAGAAACGTCCGTTCTACCTTTACTGCACACAAAAGCAACGAGCATCGGATGGACAACAAGATGCCATTCTAAAAGGAAATTGTTTCAAAAAATGTGGTTGAAGAACTTCCAACAAATGCAAGTGTCAATTTCAACAGATTTTTATTTGGTTGTCAGTCTGTCGTGCTTAGTAACAACAAAGTCCAACAGTATGCTAGCTAGCACATTTCAAGTGAGTGCTCAATGAAATGCATGACCAAGGGCATTTTATTTAAACCCTTCTGTTGTCCTCTTGGGTCAAAGAAGGAAGGAAGGAAATAAAGAGGAAAGAAAGAAATAGGAAGGAAAGAGAGGAAGGGAAATTAAAGTAGGGAGGAACAAAGGACGGAGGAAGGGAGCAACAAATAAAGGAAAGTAGTGTGGAAAGGAGAGGATGGAGAAGGGAGGAAGAAAGGAAGGAAAGGAGAGAGAAGAGGGCAGAAGGAAGGAAAAATGGAAAGATGAAGGAAGAAAGGAAATAGAAAAAGAGGAGCAGGGAGGAAGGAAGGAGGGATGGGGGTCAGAGGAGGAAAGGAGGAAAGAAGGACCAGTCAAAACAGATTGGGTCAGTTTGACCCAGGAGGTTTTCATCCTAAGATGGTTAAATTTCATTGAAATGTTGAGTTTGTATAATTCAAGAAAATAGGGAAAGTGGGATGTGTAAAATGAGGTATTGAAATGTTACCAATGATACTAATCAAAGTTGTGTCTATTATGAGACTGCACTATTAGAGGCAGTACTGGAAGCTCACAGGAAATAAATTACTGTCATCTAATTCATTGAACTCCATACTCCATACTTAATATAAACAAGTTACTGTAATCCAAATATTGAAGATATTCTGAGTACTGCAAACTCAAAATAAACAAAGTTACTATAATCCAGTTATGTTGTAAAATTGAATTACTGCACGCTCACAATAATTAATAATTAATTCATAATTATCTGTAGATAAAATACACGATAAAGGAGATGAGCATCAAAGAAAACCTGAAATCACAGCAATAATACAATATTCTTCAATGAAGAAAATTCCTTTTCAAATCATTTTGTGCTTGTCAAAGAGTAGGTTTTATCATGATCACTTGAACAAACAGAACCCAATTTTAATATCGAAATCACAGCTTCTCCACCAAGTGATTGTAATGATTCATCTAGGAAGGTGCAGCACGGTGGACGAGTGGTTAGCATGTCAGACCAGGGTGTCCTCCGCCTCTCGCCCAAAGTCAGCAGGGATAGGCTCGAGCTCACTCAAGGCCCTGAGGAGGACAAGCGGTACAAAATAATGAATGATTTTCAAAGGTCTACATAGACTTACACCTTTAAGATGAACCATTAAGTTGTATCATATTTGGTTTGGCTATCATTGGCTGAAAAAAGACAAACTAATATAGAAAAATGGATGCTTACCTTTGAATGGACCATACGGCATCCTAATGAATTCCACACCCTTTCCGTTACTGGCCTGCACGCTGAAAATACAAGACATGTGATTGGGTCATTGCTGATCATTGCTGATATATACGCTCTATATGATACTGTATGTATTCACTAGGGGTGCAACAATACACAAAGATGGTGTCCGTGTTGATCTTGCTGCCACATCGCAGTCTTTGCCAACAATAAGTCTTCAGTGAAGGTAAAAGTAACCTTAAATGTTCATTTATCCCTTTCATTCATCATTTATACATATTTAAATGCATTTTTATTGTTTTCTGCATGTAAGACTATAATTGTAAAACTATAAAACATGTTTTGAGTTAACATTTTTGGCTTTCAGGAATCAATTAATGACAGGAACGAATTAATAAATAAATGCCGTGCAAAAGTTATTTGATGTCAGGAGTTCAGTTCAGACTAAGAGACCAATTAAAGGTTCAGCAGGTTTTTGCAGTTCCTGCAGTGTGAACCTGTTTTTCAAATTTTATGAGATGTTGAATTTGTTTTTTTTTAAATTATATTTCAAATAAAATATTTATTATTAATCATCAAAATTATTAAAACATTAACAAATATATTCTGTAAATATTTCCCTCTTTTTATAAATAGAATATAACAGTTTCACTTTTTGAATTCAACTGATATAAATGAAAAGATATTCAAATATATTGAGATGCACCTGTGTGTGTGCGTGTGTGTGTGTGCGTGTGTGGGTCACATGTACGGTATATACTGTAATTATAATGAACAAAAAACAGCAAAAATGGGGGGAAAGAGCAAAAAGGCATAATATAACAAGAACAAGTCAATACGAATAAGATTCAGCATGCAGCTCGTTTGTCAGTTGGCCTGCGGCACATTCAAAAACAATATGATACAAAAAAAACACCTAAAATAAATGAATCTGTAAGAATGGAAAAAAGTAGACATTTTGCTAACAATGAAACAAAAATCTATACATTTTGTTACCTATAAACTGCCATTGGCTCGCGACCAGTCCAGGGTGTTCTCCGCATTTCCTGGAGTAGGCTCCATACCCTCGCGACCCTGGTGAGGAAATGGATGGATGGATGTTACCGATTACCCAAAACTGACACAAAGTTGGCCTAAATGTGAATATATAATCAATTCCAATATATACTCTTTATACGTTATACTCTTCTTTGTAGCCTTTTGGTACTGTTTTCCAACAACACCCCTGAAAAAATAGTAACATGCATTATTTTGTGTTCATTAAGGTCCTAGTGTTTGTATTTTGTTATTATGTAAAAAAAAATTAAGAAATATTATTTTGCCCAACAAGTAACAATAACCTTTTTAGCATTTTAAAATAGTGAAAAAAATCTGAATGTTCTCCTTTCTATTCCAGGTGGTCTAATAAAGCCCTTTAAGCACTGCACCTTGGGTTGTTTTTAACGTCTTTAATGTAAAAAGTGTGTCAGAATGGCCCCCGCATCCTTCAATTTGCTGTACGCAATTTAATCAAACTAAACCAGCATCAGTGCAAAACTTGATTCCGAACAAAAAGTGAAGCTGGGAATCACCAATCAGATTCCTATGATGTCATTCCTATCCTGCTCACAGCCTCTAGAGGGAAGATTTGCATCACATTTGAGGATTATTCACTTCTTTGTTGAAAAAAACGACTACTCACAAGTTTACTCCACCTGTCCGTGTTTTCTGTGAAGAGAGGATGAGGAGCAAGTTTTAAAAAAAGTACTTTGTGGTTCCTCAAGGTAAACGGCACACTTACAATGTACCATGTGGCAGCCAGGGCAACAGTCAGCATCACCAGAACAAGGGGTGTCACAGTGGAAGCCACCACAATTGTTGTCTCACTCTCGGTCTCCTATGCAGGGAAGATACCAAAACAGAGCACAGGAACACAGCAGACACTTTTACATGTTATTTTACACTGATGGGTCGGCACACTCTGAGTTCCAATATGGAGGTGGTGGGAGTGGTGCTCACGTTGGCAGTGGAGGGCGTGGTGGCCATGATGGGAGTTGGTGCTGTCTGGATGGAGGAGGGGGCCACGGCCTCTCTGGGGGGTCCTGGAAAGTGTGTGACACAGCTGGATCACAGACAAGCTCAGAAGTGTTCAAACCACTCGCCATTCTTACCATTGATCGTGTCGTACACCAAGAGATAGCCTGTTACGTTACACACAGGAGTCCAAAAGAGTGAACTGTTGCCAGACTTGGGCAGTGCAAGACATGCTCCAGGCATTGTTAAATATGTCAGTTATAAACACAGACGTCGTGGAAGTTAAGAAAATAAATTTATCTCTGAAAGTTCAATAATAAAGTTAAAGCGTCGGTTATGCATAAGTTTCTCTTTGGTATTTATAACTGTGGCACGTTCAGGGACCGTCGACATCTAAGTGTGAAAAAGATGGGTTCAATCAAATTAATGCTTTAATACGTTTAGTATGTTTTTTATCAAATACACTCAGTCCCCTACTAACGAACAACTTTCGGATATACGAACAAAGCCGACTAGTCTATATTTTCATGTGTTTTGCCTTATAAGTCCATATTTATGTATACTGCTACATGCTTGACCAGCCAGCCCATATTTATACTGTTACATGATTGACCAGCAGAGGGCACTGTGACACTGCTAATGGGACCAACAGCGGTAGAACAGCGGTAGAGAGAAAGCTACATTGTTAGCTGTATAATACAACCCGGACAGAGCATGTGATTAAAGTTTATGAAGAGTTAATAGGCCTGCTTAATTGTACACCACCCACAGAACACTTCCTCTTTTAGAAGAGTCTAACGACGACGACGATTTGTCCTTTTTTTCAATATCTCCTCCAACTCCCCCACAACGACGTATGCTCGACCACTCCTCTTCAAAGGTAAATAACATTTATCATCACGTATTATTATATCATTTTTATTCTTGTTTTTTTCATTAATTATCCTCGTTTAATATTACTACTACATCCAAACTCATATTTACATACATACACATATACTGTATATGTATACACGTACATGTAGTACCTTTATCATTGGTAATATTACCTTTTCCCCTACTTAAGAACGATTCGACATAAGAACAGTCGTCTGGAACCAATTGTGTTCGTAAGTTGGGGACTTAGTGTATAGTCATCTTCAAATATATATTAAGAACTTCAGACAGTGAAGACTGATGGTGTGGTGGGTCTTACCTTCTATCTTCACAGGCCACTTCGACAACTGATAGAGAGCTCGGCCCCTCTTCAAACAGAAATAATCTCCAGAGTCATCCTCATTGACGTCCATGATGGTCACTGTCACATCGCCCTCGGAAATGTTGCCTGAGAAGTGGTAGCGCCCAGACGGTCTTTTGAAAATCACGTACCCATTTGACCGGAACATCTCATCAGTGCAGTAATTGTGGAACTCCGAAACTCCTCTACCCCAGCATACTAGACGTATGTCAGGTGCTTGTTCAGGCAAAAAGCCGCATGGTAAAGTGACATTTTCCCCAACTTGGATCGGTTCGAACTCGCAACCTGTAAGACAGAAAGTCCTTTAAGATGTGCCAGCTTATGAATCAGGGAAAATGTAACTCTTACCCAGGAGGAGACTAAAACCACAAGTCCAAGCAAGGAGTCTTCTGACAGGAGAAGTCATGGTGTCGTAATCTGGCTGTCTCAGAATCAGTTGAAAAAACTTCAGTTCAGCTCAACACTGACAGTGCGACTGGGGAAAAGTCTTTATCAACAGGAGTGACGACGCCCATAGAAGGCGGATGAGAACTCATGAGGGCTGTGGCCATCCCTTTGGTCCCTCCCACATTTAATTCTTATGAGCACAGTGAAAAAATAAAAAAAACACTCCTAGCAGTGATGCAATGTGAGGAGAGACAATTCAAAGACAGATAGTCATTTCATCGTAACAGATTAGAACAATCATTCGTAGTCTCTTATTCCGGATTTATTCCCAAATCAAAGTAGATTGTGTTGTTTTCATAACAGAAAAGGAACAAACTAAAGATTATTGACCAAATTTGTCTCTAAACCAGGGTTGTCCATAGTGCGGCCCCAAGGCCATTTGCGGTCCACTGCTGTTTTTTAATTGGCCCGCGGCACATTCTAAAAATAGAACTTAACAAGAAAAGTTTAAAAAACATTTGCAAAAATGGAACAAATCTAACAATAAAGTCAAAATATTAAGACAAAAACAAGATCATGAAAAAAGTTGGGATTTTAAGAGAATAACATCATATTCTTTTCATATCGTCAAATTATGAAAAACAAACAAAACAACAAATCTGGGAATAAAGCCATAATATAACAAGAAGAACATTTACAAGAAGAAAGGTAAAATAGAGGGAAGCAAAACCCAGCAGAAATTCAAACAAAGTAGCTGTCATTTACCAGAATCAATGTTAATAAGAATATCAAGTGTATCAAGTCGTATTCTAACAAGAAAAAGTCACAATTTTAAAAGAATGAACCCGTAATATTGTGAGGAAAAATAATGCCATTTTAGTGGCATAGAGCTGAAATGTAGAAAAAAAGACATCATAGTTTTCAAATCGTAATATTAATGAGAAAGTTGTCATTTTTGGAAAATTAGTTTGGGGGAAATGTTATACAATTATGGGAATAAAGTCCAAATATGATGTGAATAAAGTCATAATATCACAAGAAGAACATTTACAAATCTTTCAGAAGAAAGTTGACATTTTTGGAAAATAACAAAAAAAACAAAAACAACAGCACAAAGGGGGGAAAAATAACAGAGTGTAGTTGATATTAATCATAGGCCTTTTCACTTACATCACAAAGCTGAGATGCATTTTTTTGCATATTTATTTCACAATGAAATCAATTGAATTAAAAATACTTAATATGCAGAAGTCAAGATTATGTAAGTTCAAGGTTTTTCACGCCAAAGCTTTTATGTGTTAGGACTTGGTTCCAAGGAATATAACCTACGGAGGCACTTTCTCTTTTGGATACACACACAGAAATGAAAAACTTTGAAAGACAGTGACAGTCATTCCTTGTTTATCGTGGTTAATTGGCTCCAGGCTGATTGCTTATCAATAAATGGAAGAAGCATCCATCCAAGCATAGAAAACCTGTTTACAACCTTCTAAATACAGTTTTTAACATTATTAGAGCCCTCTAGACATGAAAAATCACCCCATGACCTATGTTTGTATTTTACTCATTTAGCAGCCGCACAGTGGCCTAGTGGTTAGCATGTTGGCCACACAGCCAGGAGTTCAAGAAGATCTGGGTTCAAATCTCCAGTGGGCATCTCTGTGTGGAGTTTGCATGTTCTCCCTGTGTGTGTGCGCGTGCGTGCACGTGTGTGTGTGTGTGTGTGTGTGTGTGTGTGTGTGTGTTTTCTCCGGGTACTCAGTTTTCTCCCCACATTCCAAAAGCATGCATGTTAGGTTAACTGGAGACTCTAAATTGTCCATAGGTATGAATGTGAGTGTGAATGGTTGTTGTCTATATGTGCCCTGCCATTGGCTGGCGACCAGTCCAGGGTGTACCCCGCCTCTCACCCAAAGTCAACTGGGATGCTTCAGGATGCTTAATTTTGGAAAAATAATTTTGCAAAAATACGGAACATTTCTTAAATATAAACTAATAATGACACTGATACTTTTGTTTGCACTTTAAAATGTACTTGACACGCTACTGTGATGAACTTTATTTTTGTTAAACGTACTTTTGCACTTTTGAACCAGCTACATTGAAATGGAGAGGTCAGTTTTTGTGGAATGCTATGCTGCAAGATTGCAAAAGCAAAAAAAAAACAAACTGCAGAGTATAAGTATCACTGTGGCTGTTATTATGTTATTATTTTATTATGTTGCTGTTGTTGTTGTTGTTGTCTCTCTCTGTATTCCCCCCCACCCCACCCCTACAGCCCCCCCCCCCCCGTGTCTCCTTCTCTCTTCTTCTCTATCCCTCCTGCCCCCGCCCAGCCGCTCCAAATATCCATCACAGTAAAACATCAAATAAAGTCAAATACAAACAATGTAACAAGAGAAGAGTATCTTACACTTTTCCCTGGCAGAGCAAATGTGTTTAGCATGTAAGGACATGTAGATCAACAGGACAGGACGGGACAACAGGACAGGATCCTAATTGGTGTGTATGATGAAGATGACACCATGAAGACATCTGCCTGGATAGATCACTTCCTCAAGTAGTCACAGTGCCACCAATCAGCTGGGATAGGCTCCAGCTCACCTGTGACCCGAATGATGACAAGTGGCATAGAAATTGGATGGAAGGATATGTTTTATTGTCTGGAAGTACACTTGTTTGTTGGTGAAACCTTACAGCAACTTTCGTATCTTGAGATGTTGTCCTTGAAACCCAAATACCGTGGCTGAGAACAAAAAACAAAGAGAAAAGTATTAGTTAGTTTGCTACTTCATGTAGCAAACTAAGTATTCCTGCTAAAAAGCTGAATCACACTCCCAGCAGTAAAATGCAACATCAAAGGACAACGTGAGGATATTTGCATTTTTGAGAAGAGAAATACTGTTCCTTATACAGTATGTCACAAAAGTGAGTGCACCCCTCACATGTGTGGTGTTCCCTCAAAATATCTTACCGCAATTTACTGTATGTCTGAACAAAAGTAGAAGTGAGTACACCCCTATGAAAAAGTACACAGCCTTACGTTAGCTGGATATGAGTCGGCCACCGTATTTACAGTATAAAGTATAACTTGTTTGCTGCATCAATGTTGGCATAAGATTGACGAACTGTATTGTTTTGCTTACCTGACTGGTTGGAAGAAGTCCGGCGTAGCGCATCGACGGGGCAGTCTGTACATCGTGAACCCGGAGGTGTTTAATCCTGTGAGTGGTGCATCCTCTTTTGCACAATTTCAGAATCAATATTTATCTCATAACAAGACAAAAACTACCAACATTTAAATATCATACTCACCAGAGATGCTACAAAACCCATCCTCCTTTCCAGAACGGCACAGGCTATTTGTCAAACAGCTTTGCTCCAATCAGAGGAGAGCAAAATGCTAACATTATTGTGGGCCAGCTAGCTGGCCCTGTGAGATGAATGTGAAATCTGAATGCACTACTGATTCTAAAGGCACTGGGCAGATTACATTGACATGTCAACAGGTAGAAGCAGAAATCTGATTGGACAAAACAACCTAGCATACACATACATTACTGGAAGCAAATATTGACAAACAACCATTCACACTCACCATCACACAGATGGACAACTTTGAGTATCCAATTAACCTAACATGCATAGTTTTGGAGAAAGAGAAAACCCAGGCACGCATGGGGGGAACATGCAAACTCCACACAGAGATGTTCCATTCCAACGGTGATACCAACCCAGATCTCCTGACTGTGTTGCCAACATGCACTTACACCTGTTTACTCTGTGCTGTACTCAGAGCCGCCCCTCCCTAAATGCTGAAGACGAGCAGTGCATAGGGTGCCACGATCAATTGGGACACCCATTTTGCACAAGGGGGCACATTCTCGGCAAATGCACAGAGGAAGGGCACTGCTGCCGTGAGACGCACATAGGGCACCAAATCAGCCCATGGCAGGTGAGAAAAAAAGAGAAGTATTCTGACACAATGACTGACAGCACAAACCATCTGACCAATCAGCAGGCGAGGAGAGAATGCTTAGGACAATTTGCTTTGGGCCCCGATTTGGCCCTGGCTGTGCTGCTGTTGTCTTATGTAGAGCATGCCGTGTTGCTGCTATCGACACTTTCATTTCTTTGAGGACATATACCCAGGGGTTCTATTTAGTTCTATTTAATCTAATCTAATCTAATTATGGCTCCTCTCAATGTTAAAGAGCAACAACTCTAAGCCACCAACTTCTCATCTGAAATGCTGTCTATGATTTGGATAAAATGAGCCCGTGTTTAAAAAAGTACTTTGCTATGTGTCTACAGCGATACGCAACAATTTATGTTGAAAGCCTTCGTGACCTGGCCTATTCATAGATTTTTGGTTAAAAATAAATTATTAAATCAAATAATTAATTAATTAAAAACATTAATAAACTTTTCTGCAAAAAGCACATCTCATTTATTGTATATACTCTGGTCTTGGACCGTAACCCCCATAAATTGGGGATCTACTGCAACTTGCTTTTAATCAGCAGAATTACTGTAGTGACTGTTAGCGGCCCCTTTCTTTGCCACAAACAACAATCTTTATTGACTGATGTACAAGTTCACACAAAGTTCATATGGTTGTGCAGCATCTAGTCACAGAGATAGAGACTGCCTTTTGAAAGTTGCACATGAAGCAGATAACACAATCACAATGCAACAATGTAATCTAGCCGTTGGACACATTACATTTTTGGGAGGTTCAGGGTGAGAAAGATCAGCTGTGACCCGGCTTGAACGCCTCCGAGTCCTGGAGACAAACAGGTCCTGGAGAGATGGAAGGCTGCAGCCGATCACCTTCTCAGCAGCACGCACAATACGTTGCAGTCTGTGCCTTCCCCTGGCAGTGGCCCAGCATACCACATGGTGATGGAGGAGGTGAAGATGGACTCGATGATGGCCGTGTAGAACTGCACCAGCATCTTGGCTGGCAGCTTGAGTTTCCTCAGCTGCCGCAGCAAGAACGCCCTCTTCTGGGCCTTTTTGATGCGGGAGCTGATGGTCACTACTCTGATGTACAGTTAAGCCTCATCTTTGACATATACTGTAGCCCCCGCCCCCTAACATTTATTAAATGGAAAATAACTCATTGTGTGTGTTTTTCAAAGCAAAAACAGTGACATCAAAACTTTACATCATAACATGTACAATTATTACATGTGGTATTTTTGATTAGAATTGAAGTTGAGAGATTTGAGAAAAAAAAGTAGAAACAATTATTTGTATTATGTTTTTACAGCAATTTTAAGGAGAGGACAAACATAAAAACTTACGCAACACACATAGCGCAGACCTAAACATCATATCTGGTTACGTATGCCAACAATAACAATACATTAAATGCAGCGATATTTGAATGTAAGCAACCATAAGATGACTAACATGTGACTGCCGAAAAATAGGCCGACCGGATGTAGACGTGTTCTGCACATGCGTAGCACCGATTGCGTTTCCTGTACTGATTGCGTAATGACAGAGTAGCAAGCTTGCTCTGTCCTTCAATCCATCTATTTCCTTCCTATCCTCACTAGGGTCGCGGGTGCTTGCCCGCTCCTGACTAGCGTTATGTCTGTGGTGCCTCCTTTGGATGTTAAACTTGTGATTTGCAATGACTGCAAAGAGTTGGTTAAGCGAGGCGGAATCAAGACTTCTTCTTTGGATACTTCCAATTCCCAGGGTGAAAGCCATCAATTGGAAAATCATGGAGTGTATCGCACTGGATAGACGGGAGACGATGAATTCACCAAAATGGGTCGAATTCACCGAGCTTGTTGAGTTTTTTGAGCCCCGCTTTGCCATGCCCAGTAGCAAGTATTTCTCAGATGTTTGCTTACTCACGTTGTACAATGTTGTCTACAACCACGTCGGGAAGCTAAATGCTGATGCTGTATCCATTAGCTTCACAAAAGATATGTGTTAATTCCATGCCAGGAGATATGTGATGTTACAAATATTGGTATCGGTTGATATCGGCATCGGAAATTGAGAGCTGGACAATGTTGGCATATACGATATCAGCAAAAAAGCCAAAATTGGGTATTATTTATGTCTTAAATGGCTTATTTTCTCTTATTATATCTAATATATTGGGTAATAGGAGTGTAAAGGTGACTATAAGGCTGTTAGTTCATGTCTAGAGAGCTCTAATGTTAAAAAAACGTATTTAGAAGGTCATAAACAGGTTTTCTGAGCTGAGTGATGGGCGCACAGGAAATGATGTTGGGGGTTCACAGTTGAGTTTTTAGCTTGGTGTAGGTTACGGCCATAACAATAGCCCGTATTTTTATTAGGGATTATTGTGCGTGTTGTAATTAAAACCTGCAATAAAAGCCTGTTGTTCAGACAATCAATTCTGGAGGTACTTACCAATGTAGGCAAAAGTTATTGTTGTCATCCGAAAAATTATTTTAAAAAAGCATGCCAATGTCCCACTGCTTATTCGAGATCGGCTCGCAGGGGCAGCAGCCTAAGCAGGGAAGCCCAGACTTCCCTCTCCCCGGCCACTTTGTCTAGCTCCTCCTGGCTGATCCCGAGGCGTTCCCAGGCCAGCTGAGAGACATAGTCTCTCCAACATCTCCTGGGTCGTGTCCTATAGGTCGGACGAATGAACAGGATCGGTGACAAAGGGCAGCCCTGGCGGAGTCCAACCCTCACAGGAAAATGGGCAATGTGAACCAAACTCTGACACCGGTCATCCAGGGAACGAACAGCCTGAATTAGGTGGTCTGATTCCCCATATTCCCGGAATACTTCCCACAGAATTCCTCAAGGAACATGGTCGAATTCCTTCTCTAAGACCATAAAACACATGTAGACTGGTTGGCCAAACTCTCATGCACCCTCAAGGACACTTGCCGAGAGTGTAGACCTGGTCCACAGTTCCACGACCAGGACGAAAACCACACTGCTCCTCCTGAATCTGAGATTCAACTATCCATCCATCCATTTTCTATGCCGCTTATCCACACTAGGGTCGCGGGTATGCTGGAGCCTATCCCAGCTGACTTTGGGCGAGAGGCGGGGTACACCCTAAACTGGTCACCAGTCAATCACAGGGCAGGGATTCAACTATGGATAACTAATAATAACTAATAATATGGATAACTAATGGATCCTCCTCTCCAGAACCCCTGAATAGACCTTACCAGGAAGGCTGAGGAGTGTGATCCCACGATAGTTGGAATTCACCCTCTGGGGGACCACCACCGGTCTGCCAATCCAGAAGCACTGTTTTTTTTTCCACGTCTGGCTTTTCTCCGTCACGGGTCGCCAAAGAGAGTCCTATTGATACCCTGTATTTACTTACGAGGACACAACAATTAGTTTACACAGGGGACAATGTCCAGTTTCTGAAAACGGGTTTCAGTCTTAAAACGCACTCACCATAATAACTCAGGCTCATGTAAAAAAACGTTCATTTAAAGACAAAGTGACAATCAAGTCTATTATTTCATATTTGATATGAACAACAATATATGGAGCAGTACTGTATTATTTGTATTGTATATTGATACACTGCGATTGACAGGCGACCAGTCCAGGGTGTACACCGCCTCTCGCCCAAAGACAGCTGGGATAGGCATACCCCCGCAACCCTAATGAGGACAAACGGAATAGGAAATAGATGAATGGATGGTATATTGATACAGTGGCCACCATTTATTAGTGAAAACTTTCCTGAGACTAAATCTGAAAAACTGAAAAGTGAGAAGTACATCATTTCAATTTAAGCATCCACGTTCAAATCGTGTGAAGTATATGTGAGGAATTAGAATGAGGTTATTTACAATATCTCATATACATTGGTCTAATAGGACATTCTCCTTATTTCACTATAAAACCTAACTGTTACCATTTCATGTTACCACACATTTAGATCCCTAAAACCCTTTCTGACCACATATCTTTGTCAAATATGAATGTTCACCACTATCTTTCTAGATTTAATCATGTTCTTTACAGTTCTGTTGTTTTACATCATTGCTGAAGGTCACTGATTTGACCATTTGAAGATGAGGAACAAGAAATGTCTTCTGCCATGAGAAGTTGAAGCATTGCATTCATGTTTAAATAACTCGTTAACAGCTGTAATATTTATAAATGCAGTCTACTCATTTACCTTCTTGAACTGAGATGGTTGCCTTTTTGGTCAGCACAGGTACTGTACTGTGCAGTATACAGTGTATTGTACAGTATATGATTATGACATGACATGTAGTTGTACACTTTCTCCAGGAGGAGGCACTGTAGGACACAGACGGAAAGTCAATACATGCAAGTGTTAGTTATGTAATTATGTTATGAAGTGGCAGTGCCGGCCTTTTAATTTTTCTATATACATAATTATGAAAATGTAGTATTCAAAATATTTTTTTAATTAGTTGCAATTATTCAATTGTTATTCAAATGTATTAATAGTGCTTGAAACATTTCACTCTATGTGCAGCGAATATAGATTATAAGGCTTTCACTTTTTGAATTCAACGACTGAAACATAATATTTATATCGTAAAATATTCTAATTCATTGAGATGTGTGTTATGTCTTGTACGTAGTTAAATATAGAGTAGAAAAAGAACGTGTCTCGCTTTATTGCTCAAGCTGCACTACAGTGTCTATTCACAGGTGCAATCCCTCTACTGAGCGGTACGGGGGTTTTGACCTGCTCCGTTTCCGACCTGGGCCGGTGCACCCCTCCTTAGACGACCTGGTAGCCCCGGGCTCCCCCAGGAGCACCATATCGGTACCGAACTTAGCGCGGACACCCGCTCGACATAGTCCACTGTAGCTCAGAGCTCCTCGGCTCAAACGATCCTCCATTCTCAGCCTCCCAGTAGCTTGGATTACAGGCACGCGCCACCGTACCCGGCGAGGTTCACTCTCACTATCAACGCTTTTGACATCATAGTGACGTCACCAGGAAGTATGGCGGCCTCTAGTTGTGTTCCATAAAAACAAAGAACTTCCCTGAAAGGATCTCCCTGCTTTTCAGAATTATATTTATCCTAAATATTTCATTTGTAAAAAAAAATATTGAAAATGTAAGTAATATAATCAATCATTGCAGACAGTGACTAAAAAATAGATGACAATATCGATGAGTAGATTTTCATGAAAAGATTTGTTGTGTGGTGTGGCGTGGGGTCCCACTATATATTGACAGGCTACAAATAACACACCAAAAACCTGTTGCAGTAATAAAATATACAGATGTCAAATGTTAAAATCCATATTTTAAAAAACGTTCTGAGACTATTGTTCAGTACAGTCAAAAACGATGTAACCCGCAACGCCTTTATTGTGAAGGCCGGAAGTGTGTAGTTTTGTCTTTGCGTTCTTGACGGCTGTAATGTGTGTGGGTGAGACCAAGTTGTGGGTTCAATCAAGTCCCTCCCAAGTTCATCGCTGTTCCTTATGTTAAGCTTTCACAACGTCAGTGGGCACATTTATGAGAGCCTTGGTTACACATCCATCCATACAATGTAGTTTTAGTGCAAAAACATTGAACATCAATATGACTTGGCTGTCAAGGACAAATAGGGAAATGATTCGTGAAAAATGATGTTAAAGAAACAATATGTTTTTTTCTTTTTGTCCTATGTCTGTTTGCGAATACGTGTGTTTTTGTGTTGTGTTGCTCATACGGATACACTGTTGACGTTGCAGTGAGCGCAATATTGTGTAGGGTTCGGACCTGTGATTCAGGGGATGGCTGCAGGGGGCAGTAACGTTTGCATGTTGTCTTGGAGCAGCCCACGAGTACAAGAAGAGTGAGAAGAAGAGCGTTGGCAGCAGCCTTGCCAGATCTACTATAAATACTGTATTTGTACAATAATTTCAGTCTTTGTATGATGTATGATCAATGATATAAAAAATCCCATAATGTATGATAATTTGACCTCTTCTATAAACAATTATTAGCAAACAAAAACAGGTTACATCCATTATGTTGTGCATTATCTCACATGCCTCTTTACAGCCAATCAATGCACGACGTTGCGCGAGTCACGCAAGATGAACACTGATCTGTATTAAATATCTGGACAGCTCATTGGCGATGACTTGTGAAGCCAAACGGCCGCCATATTGCCACTCGCAAGAAACACTTCTCGGACATGCTTTTGCATTCGTGGTGAACTTCTTTTATTAATTCGGATTGGACACAAATTTTACCTTAAGATGCCTGCATGTGCAGCTATTAACTGCACAAATCGCCAGTTAAAAGGCTGTGGACGAACATTTCACATGTAAGTATGATTGAAATGGAGATTTATGATTGATAATTTAAGGGTTTTGCACTGTCGATCTCTCAGATATTTTCGATCGTGTAAAATTCCTCCGATTAAATGTATGTCCGGAATTGATACGTTTATATAGCTCTATCATAGCTAAGAGGAAATTTACGTACTTTTTTGTTATATCATGATATATGTATTTCTAAGGGACGAAGGTTGCGTTACTTGAAGGAATGGGAGAATCTCAGTGCTTCCATGATGTTTACCAGGTATTGTATACAGTGCAGTTAGCAAGCGAGTTTGCATACAATTGACCCGGCATGACCCTTCATTTGGATAAACAACCATTTTTTTTTACTGCTGAATGACTGACGCAAAAGGATTCATTCATATGATATGTTCTGGAAAATAATAATACTGAACATGCATACCGGTATGTTTGAGATTGCAAACAACGTATTGTCTTACCCAAAGCATATGGTTTTGTTTCAGTGTTGTTGTTTTTTTCTGTGTGTGTGTGGGTGTATGTGTTTATGGTTATTACACATTATGGTTATCACATATTATTCCTGTGGTTTTTGTTCAAATATATTTCTATATCAGAAAAGGGGTTATTTCTATTTCATAACACAAACAAAAAAAAAATCAGAAAAATGTTAAATGATTTTAAAACCTGTCCAAAGTCACTCTCTTTTATGATTCATATTTTGTACAGACGAGAGCATAGTTAATTGAAGTGAAAAAAAAGTAAAGGATCATGACCATGGATTTTAGTTGAAAAAAAGGGATGGAATATGCCGTTAAAATTAAAATCTCTTTCTAGAGGAGTAAAACTATGCATTGCTATAGGGGAGTGCTGAGCCAGGGTGCAGAGTAGAATTTTGTCCCAAAGGCAATGAGAATTGGAAGGGGAAAAATTACATTTAATATAGCCAAAAGATAGAGAATAATGTATCAAATCGTTTTTAAGGGACGAAGGTTGCGTTACTTGAAGGAATGGGAGAATCTCCCCGCTTTTTAATTTAAAATATAGATGTTCTGCGAGCCTCTTCAACTGCTTTTCACACTATGTATGCTGTGCGAATGTAGTCGAGATGTGAGTGGTAAGATGGCGTCTCTTTGGCTTCAGCGGCTTGCACGGGCGGGTGCGACGTATGAGATATATCCAGATGTATAATACAGATCAGTGAAGATGAAGCACAGAAACTGCTATGTACAACCACAGACATAGACGCCGCAAAGAACGCTGAGCCGTACGGTAACATCGCCGCCATATTGGATGTGGCAAGGCTGCACTGTAAATGAATACAAGTAGCTGTACTTACTTTCATAAAGCGCCTTTCTACAATTAAATTGAAGTTAATTCCTCTCGTTTATACATTCACACACACACTACTATACTTGGGAAAGAGTTATGCACCAAAGATTTTAGAATATTGTTCACAAATCTGTCGAAATCTGTGTTAGTGAGCATTCATCATTCACGATTCATCATCTGTCCACCTCACAGGTGAGGCATATCAATATGCCGATAACACAGCATGATTATTTCACAGGTGTGCCTTAGGTTGGCCACAATAAAAGGCCAATTGAAAATGTGAAGTTTAACTGTATTGAGGGGTGGCCCGGAGGGGTCCGAAAACCAGTCAGTATCTGGTGTGACCACCACTTGCCTCAAATACCGTATACACCGATCCAGACCATCCCAAACATGCTCGCTATCTTCAAAATGCCATCAATAGAACACACCTGTGTTTGTTGTCCATAACATACGTGCCTGCCCATGCCATGACCCCACTGCCACCATGGGCCACTCCAGCCACAATACATTTTACTGTATTGATAATGTTTGAATGCACAGAGATACTGTGACGAGAGCCTGAGGCCTATTGTTGCGTCATTCATCCACAAGCACCACCTCATGTTGCAGCATGATAATGCACGGCCCCACGTTGCAAAGATCTGTACACAATTCCTGGAAACTGAAAACATCCCATTGCTTGCATGGCCATCATACTCAGCCGACATGTCACCCATTGAGTGTGTTTGGGTATTAGAGTATTAGAGTAATACACGGTATTAGAGATAAATGGTGGTCATAGCAGATCCTGGCTGGTTTTCGGACCCCTCCGGACCACCCCCAATACATTTAAACTGCACATTTTGGAGTGGCCTTTTATTGTTGCCAATCGAAGGCAGACTTATGCAATAATAATTCTGTCTCATCAGCATCTTGATATGCCACACCTATGACATGGATATATTATGAATCATGAATGCTTACTAGCACAAATTTGTGTATAATATTTGAGATAGGCAGGCCTTTTTATGTACATAGAAAAAACATATATCCAAGCATATATCCAAACTATACGTCATCAAAAGGCGTGTTTTGCCGTGCTCACCCAAGACCTGGATAAAGGTACTGACCGATGTAGGCAAAACTTATTGCTGTCATATAAAAATTATTTTAAAAAAGTGTTAGTAAAGCAGCTCATGTCAATGTCCCGCCACTCCTGGCTCCGACATCCACCCACACATTCCTCGGAACAGACATGGCAGCAAGTTCTCCTCAAAACTGCCATAGCCAAAAGTCTTGCCTTTTTTCTTCTTAATCTTAATCATTTGGTTAAGTAAATGTTGACTCCTTTTGACACAAACACGGCAAGGAGAGCACAAATTCAGGCAATGTTTACTTCTGTAAACACACGGCAAAGCGTGTCACGTTGTGCTTTTGCGAATGCGCGTCACTTCCCGGACTCTTTTCGTTCACATTGACAAGTTGCATTTTTGTTTTTTAATGCGAACGACCACATAAAGCAGGGGTGTCAAACTCGTGCCATGGAGGGCCGAGCCACTGCAGGTTTTCTTTCCAGCCAGTCACTAAAGCAGGTGATTTTAATGATCAACACCTTCAGTTTGAGGGAAGGAGCTCATCAATTAAATCACCTGCTGAAGAAACTGGTTGGAGAGAAAACCTGCAGCGTCTCGGCCCTCCACGGCACGAGTTTGACACGTGACATAAAGGATCGGATTAAAAAAAAAAATCTGAATTGGGACACTTACCCTGCAGTGTGAACGTAGCCTTAGTGATCAGTGTAGAATACTACACATCATCACAATTATAATGTCTTTGTATGCGTCTTTTGAATGCCTTATAAGTGCGTTCTACTTCATTTAGCCATTTTAATGCTTGAAAATGTTTAATTTAGGCCAAAAATATGTAACATTTGCTTGAATAAGCATGTTTTCCTACTAATAATAGGCCGTATTCAACCATGAAACAGCATGATTTATTAATTAACATATTTTTGAAACCCCTTGATAGAGTGAAGCTGCAAAAGTGGAAGCATGAAGTAGCGATGAATTACTGTATAGTGTTATGTTGTTTCCAAACACAAATCCACCCCAGGGAATAAGTTATTGGGTACAGGGGGACATTAGGAGCAAAAAGATAAAGGATTTAAATGAGAGCCAATTGCAGTTTTTACATTTGTTTAGTTATTTTGCGCAACTGACTTTATTTTACTCAAACAATTGTAGAATAAAAAATAGAACAAGAGAATAATTTGTTATAATGTTGATATTGTTACATTGATACAAATGTTTTGTTTTGTTTTCTGCTTAAAATCTTTGTCCTGTGTTTTCTTCTGATTATACCCATGATCAACAAATTAAGGCAAAATTACAAAATAATTAAAGGATTGTGGAACATTTTCAAGTAAAACATTTTCAAGTACAAATCTGTTTTTTCCACTTTTGGCTTTGGCCAGAGACAGTCCTATCAATACCCTGTATTTACTTACAACACAACAATTTGTTTGCGCAGGGGACAATATTCCTCAGGTAAACAAATCACTGAAACTTGAAGCTGTGACTCATCTGTATGAACCATGACTCACAACACCTGAGAAACAGTTTCTGAAAACGGGTTTCAGTCTTAAAACGCACTCACCATACTAACTCAGACAGTCCATTACGTCATGGTGTGACTGTGTTGAATAGTAAAGGTGTTTCATGTAAAAATCATTCATTTAAAGACAAAGTGACAAACAATCAAGTCTGTTATTTAATATTTAATATGAACAACAATATATGGAGCCATACTGTATTATTAATATTGTATATTGATACAATGGCCTCAATTTATTAGTGACAAGGTTTCCTGAGACAAAATTTGAAAAACTGAAACGTGAGAAGTGAATCATTTCAATTTAATCATCCACCTTAAAACATTGTGTTAAGTATACTGTAAGTGAGGAATTAGAATCAGTTTATTGTTATAAATATCTCATATACATTGGTTCAAATGGTGTTTGCTGGAGAATATTTGAAACGTTTGAGTTGAGCAAGCGTCTGTTTACCAAATATGGTCACACCGGAAAGGTGCGCGTGTTTCTTTCATAGCCCCGCCTACTTCATCACCTATTCAAATGACTGTGACGTGCTGAGACTACCTGTGTTATAAAATGTGTTCATGACTTCTTGTCATTTAATAGGCAACAGCAAGTCGTCCAGTCAGCTGCAGTAAAAACACAAAGTATAGTTGAGTGACACGCCTGTTGTGTTGCGGTTTTACCTTACGTGCGCGCTCCCGTGTGCGTCTGATCAAACAGGTTTGACGAGGACACACCTGAAGGAAGAAAAGGAAGCTTTGTGTGCGTGGACTCGTATCTCACCTCCATTTTTGACCTCTGTGGACGGCGGACGGACCGCAATCAAACAAAGGAAGCGTTTTAATTGACTTTTGGGTTTGTTTAAAAAAAAAAAAAAAAAAACTTTATTCATTCTACGATGAAGATGTGGATTGTCCTCGCGCTTGCCGCTCTCGCGGCGGGAGCTTCGGCCCAAAGTTGTAAGTCATTTATTCAACTTTTCAGCGATTAAAAACGCCCTTTATACGTTGGACTGTACAACCGTCGTTTTATTGAAAAGTATTTCAAGTAGCTCAGGTCCCTTTTTTAATGCAGTAATATTATTTAATTGTGCTGTGTCAGTAGCCACCTGTTACAATTATAGTTGCCATGACTCCCTGTTACTTGGCTGTTTCGACGTATTTAAGGTGTGTTTAATGGAATGGTGGGGGGAAGATTTCAGATTCAGATTAAACTCAATGCGGATATCAAACGCATTTAGTTTCGTCGCTGAGTGGGGGTGGGGAATTGTTAGTCCCGCTCCCCCGGGACATCTCTCTGCTCAGAAACCAACGCCCATTTGTTGCATTAGCTTGTGTTGCTCGGCGCCCTGTTTTCCTTTTTATTGCTAGTTAGTTGTTTAAAATGACTTGACCCATTTTAAGAATGTGACGTATCTTTTTTTTTTAAGACTTATTTATTTTATACATGTAACTAACATCAAATCATAAAGAATTGCATGTAAAAACATTTTGCCATTTTAACCCCTCCCCCCAAATTGGATTGCCATTGTCCAATCGACTATTTTTGCAAAACGTTTTTTGTTGGTTAAAAGTAAACTTAAAAAAAAAAAGTCGTTGGCAATAATTGCTGTTTATTTTTAATGATGGTAACAGGTTCATGTGACTCCATGAAGTGGGCAACCTGTGATGGAAATCCTTGTAAGTGTTACGTCATGGTTGGTGACCTAATGAAGCAGACGCTTGACTGTTCTTCATGTAAGTAAATCATCCAACTTTTACTATTTAACATATCCCCCACCCTCGGATTGTTTGACATGTCTCCCCTCCCTCATCTTTAGTGATCCCCAAGTGCTTCCTGATGAAGGCTGAGATGTACAGAGCCAAAAAAGGCCTTGACACCCGAACGATTGGAGGAAAGCCGGTAGAAACCGCCTTTGTAGACAATGATGGCATCTACGACCCCGAGTGCGAGAACGACGGCAAATTCAAGGCCAAGCAGTGCAACAACACCGAGGAGTGTTGGTGCGTCAACAGCGCTGGTGTACGCCGAACTGACAAGGGAGACAAGAGCCTCAAGTGCGAGAAGCTGGTAGAGACATAGTAAGTAGTTCCATCCTTTTGAAGAACCTCAGGGGAAGCCAATTTCATGGCACCTTCCTAAAATGTGCTTTTTCTTCCAGCTGGGTCCGTCTTGAGCTGAAACACAAACCAATGAGCAGCAAAATGGATGCGAGCAAAATGAAAACGTAAGTATATGCTCATTTATAGGTGCCATCTAATTCTTAGCCAGTTACAATTTGTGTGTTTTTGTTTTTGTACATTTTATGTAAAGACATTTACAGTAAAGAATATGCTTTTCTTTCCAGGGCTATTGCAGATGCCATTAACAAGCGATACGGCAACTTTAACAAGGACCTGGTGAAAGAAGTTAAGGTGAGGGGAGAATGTTTTTTGTAAAATTTCTATTGATAGATTAATAAAACCTGCTTTCTTTCTGTAGTATGACGAAGACGCCCGCATGATTGTGGTGGATGTGATGAAACCTAAGGGAGACCGTAAGAGCGACCTGACCCAAATGGCCTACTACATGGAGAAAGATGTACGATGGAGACCTTTCCCCTTTTTCCCCAAACAAATAATGTGGCACACTGACCATCCTTGGTTTTCTTCTTACAGGTGAAAGTGCTGCCCCTGTTCAAGAACCAGGAGAAGTTTGAGCCCATTGTAAATGGCCAGAAGGTAGAGATGGAGAACATCTTGGTGTACTACGTGGACGAGGAGGCCCCAACATTCACCATGAAGCATCTTACCGGTGGCATCATTGCCGTCATCGTTGTGGTGGTGCTGGCGGTGGTCGCTGGCCTGCTGCTCTTGGTGAGTTCACATGAATCTGCATAGATCTTCTTCACCATCACTTACTCATGATCGTTGCTCTCTGCCTGTGTGTAGTTTTTCTTCCGAAGGCGCCAGAGTCAGAAGTACAACAAAGCTCAGGTGAGGGGAAATGTCACTCCTTCTCCACCCTTCTGAATCCATGTCAGTGTGTTTTCTTAAATATATATGTAAATGTGTACATTGTGTTTTTGTCAAGCAGCAAAGAGAGATGGATCCCATGTAAGTTCTTCATCGCTGCAGGAGTCCATAGAGTGTCGACTTTGGATGCAGTGTGCCATGTATACCATTCTACTTGAGGAAAACCCATTTTTGTAAAGGAACAATCAAATGCTTGTCATTGGCACTATTCATACTGCCTTCTATTTATAAATTGTGTAAAGTTTTCAGCATTCTCCCATCTCTACACCTTCGAGAAATGTGCTTTTGAAAAAGTCCGAGCAAATGTTGCATTTTAATTTTAGAGCAGTTGAAATCCCATGTTCTTTTGATTGTACAGTTTCTTACAAGTGTGTGTCTGTTTTTTTGTTGGATTTGTTTTTAATAAAACATGTTTTAAAGACACCTGTCCCTCTCACTTCTGTTCTGGTGTGATATATGATCATAGGAAGTGACTGGTGTCCTCCATTTTGTCCAGTATGAGAAGCTCTATTGTAAATTTCACTGGGGAAGTAATGCTGATTTAAAAACGTCACTTGTAGTTTGACACCTTTCCTCTTGCAGCTTTCATTTGCATCTTCACTCCACACTTGGTGCAGTTGCATTACTCTGTGGGCGTGGTATATTTAATCCTTGTATAAATTACAATGGATCCCTGCACAGCTGCGAATCAGCAGATTTTTGGTCAAATTTTTTTCCCGGAAAATAGGCAATTTTTCCACAGAACACACCTTTCACTAAGTCAGTCAGTCAGAAATACATAATGGTGACGTGTAGCATCAATGATGTGCAGTCGGGTGAGTCGGCGCCTCACCAGCCATGATGAAATAAATAACATTTATTTTCTATGCTGCCTGTCCTCATTAGGCTCGCAGGGGTATGCTGCACAAACAACCTAATAACATAAAACTAATATTTGTCCATTTAACTGTAGTCTAACTGGATTTTCTGTCCCAATTTTGTTTTCCTTTAACATTTTCTTCAGTAAAATCACCTAATTTACCTACCTACTGAATTCACCTACCGTCAGTTAGTTAGCTTGGTAGCTTGCTATGCTAGTGTTATCTGTCTCTCGTAGCCTGCTGCAGTGTGGTGTAAACAAAAAATAATAGGAGTGTAAAGGCGACTATCGTGATGTTATTTCATGTCTACAGGACTGTAAGTATGGTAAAAACTGTATTTAGAAAGTCATAAACATGTTTTCTGTGCTCTAAACTACCAAAATTATGGAAATTCACTTATCACGGTCGGGTCTGGAACAAATGAATAAATGAGGTACGACTGTATATAGAAATGTCCTATTATAGACACGTGTAATACCGCTGCATCCTGAAGGGGTCAGTCGTGCCTGAGCTGGAAAATGCTTGTCACTGCTGCACTTCCATAGAGAAAAATCCAGCGTTTTTTGTTTTTTTGACCGCAGCAGGACTAGCTAGCTTCAAATCATATGCATTCAATATATATTTATGCTGTGCTGCATGAATTTGGAGGACTGTATACCCAAGCTCACCAGGAGGAGATCAGACTTTTACAACAAACTATCAAAACTTTTCCTGGTGAAGGAAAAGGTGCATGTACTTCCTATACAGATTAAAGGTAAGAACCCAAATGTTTTCCAGTTAATAAAAAAGTTAATAAATGGTACTAAGGAGTATTGAAAACAATTTCATGCTACTTTTTTTTAAACTAAAGTGAATTATTATTATTATCTTCTTTTTCTTGCTATCCTCTTAATGAGCAGCCTGTATTAACATAAAAAACTCTGAGAGCCAGTGCCTCACACTTTGAGAATACAGGTTTATTTGACATGTTTATGTCTTGTGTCACTGATAATCTTTTTATTTCAGGCGTAGATATTCCACACTATGTTGGGCGGTTCAACGCACAGTAGTTGTGTGCTGTGACTGGCTACACTGTGACTCCTATTCCTTTCATGAATCATCCTACATTATCCTTCATTAGTGGTAAGTACATATTGTATGTACGATAAACAACTATAAGTATGTGAGGCATATTTAGGGATTAAACCTGGATTGTGTCGTGAGTGAACAGCAGCAATTGAAGAGAGAAGTGAAGGGTTCTGGAGAATCTGAATGTAATCTAATATCCTACCTGACAACAGTGAGAGAGAGCTGTGCGTCAAAATTGTGTGACTACTATTGGGTAATAGGAGTGTAAAAGTGACTATAGGGATGTTATTTCATGTATGGGGGCTCTAATTATGTGAAGAACCATGTTTAGAAGATCGTAAACAGGTATTCTATGCTCAAACTGTGAAACAGTTCAATTTATAAATAAGGAAACCTACTTTGTGGAAATATATTTCTCACAGTCGGGTCTGGAAATAATTACCATAACCATAAAACGAGGGATCACAGTATATTTGCATAGAATTGATGCACTAAATGTCATCATTCCACACAAGACTGTTTGAAAAAGATGAATACGTGTGTGTTGTGTGTGTATATTCCAGTATAGTAAGTGCACGTGACCACTGCACTGCATGTGACCTTGTGCTTAAATAATAAGCATTTTGGACTTGTGGAAATGTTATGCTGCTTTCTGCAAGGAATCCGAGTTAGTTCAATATGCGTTGAAACAGTCTTTCCTATACATACCTGGATTATGTCATAATCTATAACTGGACGTATCACAATAAGCACATCTGTCATCTTAAATTGTGTTTAAATTGAATTCGAATGTCCCAATTATGGTTAAAAAAGTCATCTCACGTCATCTCAGTGGCTGTCAAATGAAAAAGATGTTTACAACTTTGGTAGTGACTTTATGGTGCGATGCAAATCCTATGCTATGTCCTGTCTTGTGTGATGAATGCTGTTTTCCTCACAAAAGGTCACACCTGATCAGCATCCACTGGGACGTTGTCACTGTGGCTGCTGTACCACAACAACAGCTGAGGGTGCTTTGTTTATTAGAAGCACTACTTGAGTGAGACGAGCCTGCAGGAGGACAACACCTGTTATTGTAGTAAGAGGTGTGGTCTACCTGTTTGTTGTTCAGCATTGCGCTGAACCTGATAGTCAGGTTTTGCCTTGCTGGTAGATGAACACTTGCTGGATTCATGCAATAAGTGCTAAGAAACCGTGCAGGGGAAACGTCACAGGCCAGAGTACTGGGAAGAGACAATCGACCAAAGAGAGAAAAGGCTGTGAATGTGTTGCACAACAAAAATGGAGGCACGTACTGTAGAAGATTCCTGTCACAACTTGTGCACGACGTTGTCTCTGAGCTTACGCGTCGCTATTTAATGTATGTCTGAGTCAAACCACTCCGTCACACATTAACCGAAACAAGATGAATAATATCTATATCAGGGGTGTACAAAGTGCGGCCCACGGTACATTGTAAAAATATAATTTAAAAAGAAAACTGAAAAAAAAACCACAACAGCAAAAATGGAAAAATCAGCAGCAATTTTATAAAATGAAGTCAAAATATTGAGAGAAAAAAGCTGTAAACTACCGAGAAAAAGTCTGAATTGTACAGGACGTCATTTAAGTAGCATACAGTTGAAATATGAAAGAAAAAAGACATTAAAAAAAGTCGGATTATTTTGAGAAACAAAACAATGAAAAGTTGTAATTTTTTCGAAAGTGGGTTACAGAAAAATTCAAATTTTATAAGAATAAAGTCAAAATATGGGAATAAAGAATACACATTTACAAGAAGAAAGTTGAAATAGTTGGAAACTTAAAAAAAACAACAGCAGAAATGGAAAAAACAGCTGTAATTTTACAAGAATAAAGTCAAAATATGAAGAGAAAAAAAGTTGTCATTTTTTGGAAAATTAAGATGGGGGAAAAGTTCTAATATTATGTGAATAAAATAAAAATATTATGGGAATACAATCATCGTATTAACATTTTTTATATATATTTTTTTTACAAAGATTACTGAAGTTGAAATATCGAGAAATTAAAAAACAGCACAGCAAAAACAGCAAAAATAAGGGAAAAAAGAGTGAAGTTGATACTAATAATAGGCTTTTCCACCAATATCACAAAGCTGAGATGCAGTTTGTTCTTAAAATAATCATATAATTCCTTAGCATATCTACAGTACATGTGTTGCTTTGGAAACTATCATTTTTCACTATGTGGCCCTCGGTGGAAAACGTTTGGACACCCCTGATCTACATCAATAACAGGTCAATATTTATCCAACAAAACATTTGTGTAACTTAAATGAATTCAACAGGTTTTCTAGGCGTATTTTACAAACTACGTTTGAGGGGAAACCTCTCGTAGTCCTGCAGCAATTAATTGCCCTTGTAGATTATTTTTAATGTTGCTCTGGTTAATTTGCACAATAGTCACACAATGTGCAAACAGGAGAGGATCATCATTATTTGTATTTCCCTGTAACAGTTTAATTCCCTTTTGCCTCACCTATTTTTTTCTCCCCCTCAGCCCCTCCTCTTTTTTTTTAATCCCCATAGCAACCTGGACAAAAGCATGTCACAAACTAGTTTAGACAGGCCAGGTATCATATGTCATCCCGCCCGCCTTGTGTGCTGGAATGAGGGAGTGTCACTTGCTGTCGGAATGACGTGTTGATACCATCATGGCGTCATTCACAATCACCCCAATGAGGCGACGAGGGTACCTTAGTGGGGAGGACCGACTGGGGAGAAACGGTGTTGAAAAGCAAGCTTTCATGCAGTCATGAGATGTAACACAAGCATGTAATTGGTTTTACTTGTAGTTTATTCACTAACAAATGCTCCAAAAAGGATTTAAATACAATGCATCCTGACGTGCTTCTTATATACAAGAATCGAGCAAGTGCCCTTACATGAAATGACTTGTCTTCCAGTTTCTCCGTCTGGAACGTCCAATGTCTCTTTAACCTTTGTACCACCATGTCCTCTTCACTCTTTCACATCCACTCTTCTTTCACTTCAACAGTGTGGCCGCTCTGCTGCTTTAGGGAGGGTGTTAGTTTCCCTCTTGGCTACTCAGTAACTACAAAGCACATTACCATCCGAGTCAATTCCTCTTTTACAAGCGAGCTTTCCAACATAATCAGGTCACCAAATGTACACTTTACAGTTTTCATACCGCACTGCTTGCTGACACTCTGCACTGAGCCTCCACTACTTTAGGTTAATCTGCACTAAAGGGATTTGGGGGCTGGTAAGAAATAAAAATAATTATAAGAATCACAAAATAAAATAAAATAAAATAACATAAAATAAAATAAAATAAAATAAAATAAAATAAAATAAAATAAAATAAAATAAAATAAAATAAAATCCAAAAAGTAAAGCCAACAATGTGAGCGAGGAGTACAACAACTCCTACATTGGAGAGACCGAGCAACCCTTATACAAACACATGGCACAACATAGGCGATCACTTTCTTCGTTCCCAGAGTCAGCAGTTCATTTGCATCTCAAAAAGAAGGGACATTCCTTGGAGGACAATGATGTCCAAATTCAGACTGCTGATGTGTGAAAGAAGCCATTTAAATCAACACAGAAAGGCCCTCCCTAAACAGAGGAGGTTTGTGCCATCATATATCATCTGCTTAACATACAGTATCTCCCCCAAAGATTGTCTCATTCCAATAGTAGCCAATCGGAACTTGTTTTGCCACCAGGCAGGTGGACAACCTGCTGTTACGCCAGGCAACAACCACAACAACAACCCTATTGTAACCACCCAAAGGAGACATAAATAGGGAAACTCCACACTTAAAAATATATGACAGAAAAAGCCTTTTGGATGAAAGGTAAAATGTCTTCAACAAACAACAAGTTTGTTGAGTCCAGTTGCCTCCATTCAACGTTTGTGGACTCCAATGACCTGGATGACTGACAATCTACACCAGGGGTGTCCAAACTTTTCCCACCACATACTCAAAAATGAAAGGGTGTAAAGGTCACTGAAATACATTACCGGTCAAAAGTTTTAGACCACTCCAATTTCTCTGGAGGAATTTAACATTTTTAAGTGTTAAGATGGTCTGTCTCTCTTGCATTGTTAAATCCCTTTTTTTCTTGCCGTTTTTGTCGCAACAAATGACTTTCTCCAGTACAATGCTGTCCAACTGATGTTCACGAGGGTATAGTACCACGGTGTGTTTCGAACACTGTTTTTATGCAGACAGAGGAGGTCGTAAGTACTCCTGAACTTGGAACACAGGAATTAGTTGCCAAGGCTGTCAGCTGCCAAGGCTTGATCAAGCTCCATTTCTGCAGAGCAGCTTTAAATTGTTGTCCCTGAAACAGGCCTTTTTGTATAATTCTGAAATAGACATTTTTGTTAATTGGGGTGTTCTAAAACTTTTGACCGGTAGTGTGTATATATATATATATATATATACATATCAAGAAAAAAACTGCACCTCAGCTTTGAAATATTGGTGAACAAGTGTATTGTGTTGTATGAACTTCACTGTTTGTTCTCCCCACTCCATTTTTGCATTTTTTTTTCTTAAAAACTTTCCAAATATATCACTTTTCTTAAATAATCTTCCTAAATGTTCTTCTCGTACTATTCTGGCTTTATTCCCATTATATTAGAACTTTTCCTCAACCCCATTTTCAAAAATTGTAGTTTTGTTTTTCTCATGCTATTATTACATCTTCAAAAAAATAACTTATTTTTTCTTTAATATTTCAACTCTATGCCACTAAAATGACATTATTTTTCTTCATAATATTCCAAGTTTATTCTCATAAAATTGGGACTTTTTTTTCTGTTACCATTTTGACTTTATTTTAATTTTATTTATTTTAATTTTTTTATTTTAATTTTTATTTTAATATTTATTTTAATTCTTTATTTTAATTTTGACTTTTTTTTAATTTCTGCCGTCATTTTTCCACCAACTATATTTAAACTTTGTAATTGTAAATTTCTTTCTCGTGATTCTGACTTTTTTCCAATAATATTTTGACTTTATTCTCGTAACATTTGAACTTCTTCTGCAACCTAATTTTCCAAAAACGACAACTTCATTCGTTTTTTTGTTTCTCATAATATTACGACTTAAAACAATAACGTCTTTCTTTGATATTTCAACTTTATGCTGCTAAAAGGACGTTATTTTTCCTCATCATTTTACATTAATCTAGTAAATTCCAACCTTTTTTCCTTAGATTATGTCTTTTTTTCTGTCATTATTTTTACTGGGCTGCAAATGGCTCCCGGGCCGCACTTTGGACACCCCTGATCTACACGCTGCACCTTGGCCCCTGTCGGCCACCGTAATAAACACATCTCAATATGATGCGGTCGTTCTACAACATTGCAGGCGACAAGCACAATAATAACCTTATTGTTACATGAATACTTTCATTCTCAACCATGTGTACTATTGTCTCTATAAAGACAACATTTTTGATAAAGCTTTTGCATTGTATGCCTGCTGCACTATTTCGTTTGGGATCAATAAAAATAACTATAATAACCTTCACTACAGAATAGTATACACTGGTCTAAGCACTGTGCTCTACAAAACAGATGCAAAACATGAAAAATAGCCCTCATGTAATTTTAGTTTAAAACATCCTCTGTTCCGTAGCTACTCGGGACCGCAACAGTTTTTCCCAAACAGCATCTGTACCCACAATGCACCAGACAGCAGAGATGAATGAAATTTAGAACATTAGCTCGGTCAATCAGTAAACGGTGTAGTGTTGACTTCTCTGTTCCGCCCACACACTCAACTGCAACACTCATAAGGAAGACAAAAACGCTCCGCAGCCGGTTTCACCTTTGTACCTATAAAACCCATCAATCTCTTTCAAGCGGTTAAAATGTAAGGACATCAAGGCCCAAGACGTTGTGCACGAGACATGCTCGAGTGCCCCCTGCAGTGAGGGCAGAGTTGCGACCTGTTCTACAAACCGAGATCAGCCGTCGTCACAACAAGGTGGGGGTTTTGCTGGGACGTCCCAGTGCTGGCGGAGACTTGCTTCTCAGCTCTTTGCACTTCAGGCTGACAGGCTGGGCCGCCATCAGAGCGGGGGCAGAGAGGTGATGTGCAGCGGCCTTCTGCTGGTGAGCGCTGTTGATGTAGCTCGAGATGAGGAGGGTGATCTCTCTGATCTGTCCATGAAACACAACAGGGATAATACGGCATATATTATATAATATAGAGTGGAACCTTGCTTAGCGTCATTACAGTCGCTCCTCGAACTCCCTCACCATATCGCCGTTTTTCAAAAATAATTAATTAATAAATGATCGCTGGTTCGTGGTTCACTATTGGCCTATTATTAGTCAAAAAATATTGAAAGACGAGTCATATGTATTATTCTGGTCACTAGGCAGCAGTAATGTTATGAGACATGACGTTAGGTTACATTACCTTTCACACTGAATGGAGACTGGCTACTGAGCCAGCAGAGCCGAACCGACATGCCATGGCTGAGATTGAGTGGAAAAAAAAGGTTCTCCTCTCATTCTGTGTGGAAGTGGTACGTTTGGCTCCTTATGAAACACCTTTTTAAGTTTAGAATAAGTAAATTGGAGAGGCTAACTAGCTAGCTTGCTATGCGAGCAGCAGCCGTCTTTTGTCCCTGCAGTCATCCCGTAACCTGGGCAATGTGATGTAAACAAAGAATAATAGGAGTGTAAAAGTGACTATGGGGGTTATTTCATGTCTACAGGGCTCTAATAATGTTATTTAGAAATTCATAAAGAGGTTTTCTATGCTTTAACTATGAAAATTTATGAATTTATTAACATTTATTAATATTGAATCCTACTTGGCGGAAATTCACTTATCACTGCCGGCCCTGGAAGCAATTACCAGTGATAAACGAGGGATTACTGTAATCCGTTCCAGAAAGTTAAACTCTAACTGAAATGCACTCTAACATTTTTATAGTTTTCTAATTATAGTTTTACATGCAGAAAACAATTCAAAACTTATATAAATACAAATAAATGATGAATGAAAAGAATACATGAACATTTAAGGTTACTCTTATTGGACACGTTTGGAGACGCTAACATTAGCGCAGGTATCGCTCTTCTCAACAAGGAGCAGGTGCTGCTGTTTTAATAAATTGTTATATTAGACGAGACAAACCTAGGATTTGCGTAAAAGCAGACAATGAAATGTGATCCACTAACCTTGGAGACGTCCATACCAAAGGTATGCTTCTCTGAGGTTTTGTCTTTGGCCGTGTTGTTGCTGTTGTTCTGTTCCACCACCAGCATGAAGTCCTGTTTGCAGCCCCCAAATGTCATCACACTTTTGTAGGGGTGCGTCACCAGTAGTTTCTGAATAAATTAAAAAAATGGAGCGCTTTGAACCATCATGAATGAGGTTATGTTGCTTACCTAAGGAAAACAGTATGCAAGGAACTAGGAATGTTTGGAGTGGAAGTAAAATATCACAAATGTAGACATTTTTTTAAACTTACATTTTATTTATTCAGGAGAAATTTATAATTTAGGGAGAATTTGCATGTGAATGCTGGCGATACTGACGCTCAACTGCAACACTCTAGGTAGCATGCTAACACCTAGTACGATAGCGTCAAGTGTCTATGTAAGATACTACCTGACAAAATGGCTAAAATGCTAACATGTTAATGTTATGTTAGCATGCTAACTGTTCACATGATAACATCTAATATGATGACACTAAGTGTTTATACCTATGAACGTGGTGAAAAAGGTTAACATGCTAATGTTACCATGCTTGCAATCGTAACATACTATTAGCATGCTAATGCCCAGCATAATAACATTGTATGTCTATGTAAGATAATACCTGAGAAAATGGTTAAAATGTTAAAATGCTAATATTCGCATGTTAGCATTTTAGCATTATTTTTTATCTAGCGTGATGACACTAGGTGTCTATGTAAGTATATACCTATGAAAGTTGTTAAAAATCTGAACATGCTAACATTACCATGCTAGCAATGCTAACATACTAACTATTACCATGCTAACACCTAGTCTTTATGTAGGTTTATCCATCCATTTTCTATGCTGCTTCTCCTCATTAGGGTAGCGGGGGCATGCTGGAGGCTGGTCGCCAGCCAATGGCAGGGCACATATAGACAAACAACCATTCACACTCACATTCATACCTATGGACAATTTAGAGTCGCCAATTAACCTAACATGCATGTTTTTGGAAGGTGGGAGGAAACCGGAGTACCCAGAGAAAACATGCAAACTCCACACAGAAATGCCCAAGGGAGAATCGAACCCCGGTCTTCCCGATCTTCAGACTGTTACTGTGTGGCCAACATGCTAACCACTACTGTAGGCCACCGTGCGGCCCGATGTAGGCTTATACCTAGGAAAATGGCTTAAATGCTAACATGCTTCTCAGCATTCACAAAATTACTGCTTGCTTTTGGATAATTGGAAAAAAGCTCACAATTGAGTTGTGCTCCAGAATGCTGATGCCATCTTCGTTAACTGCCAGCCAAACATGTGCTGCTGCCTCTGGAGAGGCAGTGATGGACTGAAAACACAAAACAAAACCACAAACTCATTTTCACGTGGCAGACTTGCATCATTCTCCTTACATCAGCTGTTGTTTTTACACCATGGGTGGGCAAACTGCTACGGCCTACACAATGTAGAGCAGTGATTCTCAACTGGTGGGTCTTGACCCAAGAGCGGGTCTCATTTTCAGTGGCTCTGATTCAGGTCCCCAGATATAACATGTACCGAAAATCTGTACACACACTTTTTTCTCAAAAATGTTTTAAAGTTGTGGACAAAAGCGTGTTTTTGCCGAACTGATCATGAAACTTGTTTTGTGCTGGCACACTGAGTTATTTTGCACTACCGCAAAGTCAAACTGCACTTTAACTGCTGTCTTTTTATGAAAAGGGCCTTTTTGCAACTGGCTGAAAATGACACCAGCAGCGCTTATTTAATGGCTTATTGTCTCCTATTATGTCAACTATATTGGGTAATAGGAGTGTATTGGTGACGATAGGGGTGTTATTTCATGTCTGCAGGGCTCTAATAATGTTAATGGATGTGTTTAAAGGTTTTCTAGGCTCTAAATCCGATAATACTCCATTTATAAATAGTCAAACTGGAATTATTTGTCTTGTTGGGTTCCTTTTTTCAGCAGGACTTTAAACATCTGGAGGTTGCGTTGCATGCTAACAACAAAATAGAATTTTACAGGTTTTTACCAAATAAGACACCCAGAAAGTACACACATGAAGGATGTGGGATTTACAATATGAACTATAAATCTGTCAATATCAAGAGTATGTGAACGTCTCTCCTTGTTGACTTCCCAGACGACTTCGTTGACATGTTTCGCATGCAAAAAGCAAAAACGCAGCAAAAAAGCCACCAACAAATGAGACGAAACACAAAATGAGCGGTAAAATGCAGCCATAAAATGTCAAATATCATTTTTCTGCAGAACTTTGTCATAGAAAGCTTGCTTCTCTCTCACTCTACGTCACCCGGCTTGGCGCTGCTCTGTACACGGACCCCCACCCACTCTGCTGAAGCCTCGTCTTCCCTAGTCCCTATGATTACCGTAAAGACCTACATATCGCTAGAAAGCTCAGGGTCTCTTGCTTCAGAAACCGATGGAATAATTTTGGTCGTTCAAGACTTACGGTAATTTAAAAATAACACTGCATATTCGAATGCTTCGATCTGTTTTATGCACAAAGATATGAGAAGAATCAAACAGTTGCATGTAAAAGTGCATGTAAAACATCATTCACTTTTGTTCTTTTCTTTATATTTATTGTTTTTTGTGACTGTTTTTCATATTTCAGGCACACTCACCTCTGCTTCAAATAGTTTGGCACCAAAGAAAGGCCACTTCTTAGCAACAGTCAGGTAAATCCTGACACACTCAGAGGAACTCCTACCCCTGAGCGAGGCCCAGCGAGCAGAGAGACGCTGGAGTAATTGTCTGGAGGCAAAACAGTTCCTTTATCAGAGATTTCAAGCTTAGTTGTACTAAAAATTGCTGCAATCTAATCATCCATAACTGTAATTTTATCTGTATAATTTTATCATGTATTTTGGTACCTAAGATGGTCCTCAGATGTGATCCGGCGGTAGTGTTTGGGGTAGAACCTGTCCAGAACCTGTTTCAAGGTCTGGTTGGATTTAGTTTGAATTGGTCCGGGAGTCAAAAAGGGGCGTTCAAAATCCCCAAACTCAACCTTAAAAATGAAAAAGTAAATAAGAAACGTTGATGAAAGTATAGAAATCTAAAGCAAAAGCTAAAGGTTACAACTGTGAAGGAACTTTCAGACCTGGGCTAGTAACGCAGCCATTTCCAGAGCCAGTTCCTTGTTGACAGGGAAGTGTCCCGCTACGATGGCCTCGTTGGTCTGATAGGCCAGCAACAACCTTTCCCTCTCGGACTCTCCCCTCACCTGGCTAGAGAAGTACAACCTGGAAAAGTATTTGAAATGGTTTGAATCCAAGTCTTTGCTTTCGTTTGATCACAGATACAAAATAAGCCAAAATGGAGCCAAAGGAAGTTAGAAGTGCCAGCATTTTGAAAAAGAAGATGAGAAAAACTATTGAATTCAAGAACTAACTCATAGAAAAACACAGAGATGGTGTCCGTGTTTATCTCGCTGCCATATCGTGTCTTTGGAAACAATCACGTCTTCAATGAAGGTAAAAGTAACCTCAGATGTTCATTTATCCCTTTCATTCATCATTTATATGCATTTTGAATTGTTTTATGCATGTAAATGTATCATTGTAAAACTATAAAAACGTGTTTTGTGTGAACATTTTTGAGACTTGTAGCGTAACTGTGTCAACCGATGATGACATCGTACACGGGCGATGGAGCTGACTTTCGCTTCCTGTTTCCATGTATTACAAATTATTATTGACCTGCAGCATATTCTAAAACTACAATTACAAAAGAAACCCAGAAAAAAATTGCAAAAAGGAATAATGTTAGGAGAAAATGTTGACATTAAAGACAAAAAGCTGACAGTCAAATGGGTTTTGAACACACAGGTTTTTTTTGCATTATTTGGTTTTGCCATAATCTTGCTGCGGGTTTCTCGGTTTTGATTATCAAACAATATCGTACAAAATGAGTACGTTTGCCCTGTATTGTGGAATCAAGAGCTCGAACAAAGCATCCTATGCATTGGTGACTCACCACCATGGGCAAAGCTGTGGGTGCCAGCAATTTGATAAAAAATAGCATGAGAAATACGATTTAATTCAAAAATGAACTCATTGCAAAATATAGCGATGGCGTCCTCTCCCGTCCTCCCACTACGCTCGTCACCTTCTTCACAAACAAGACTTTTCAATAAATGTAAAAGCAATGTTAAATGCTTGTTTATTTATTTTGTTTGGTTTTCTGCATGTAAAGCTATAATTATTTTATATAAAATGTATTTTTTTTATTTTGTGTGTCTGGAACGGATTAATTGAATTTACATTATTTCCTATGGGAAAAATCGCTTTGGTTTTTGTACATTTTGGTTTTGGAGAAAACTGGGGTACCACGGTATTTACCTTTTTAGCAAAATGGTTTGGTTTGAGCCTTTTTTGGTACAAAATAAATCAAAATGGCCCCCACAACCTTTGATTTTGTAAGATGCACTCACGGAGTGTAGCAATAACACGACAAGCTAACTGGAAAATTGTACGCAAACAGACACAAAATATCGGTGTACATTTTCGACGTTAACCGAAAAACATGCTAACCGGGGCATACGCTATCCCAAGTTCGACTGTACTTGGTTACGGCACTACATAAGCTGCCACAATACATGAATTATGGGTCTAACTCAAGGGTTTCAGTCTGAGGCCGGCCTTCCCTGGGAGGCACGAGAAGACTTCAGGGGAGGCGTGGCAGCTTGAGAAAAGTTAAGAAAATTCAGAAAACCTGATGTGTATCAAATCAGTGTCAACAGAGATACATTTGCTTGCTTTATATGCTTTAAACCATTTCAAAGCAACATCCAATTTGTTCGTCATCACAAGTACTTCATTGAATTCTCTACCTGTTCTTGTAGGTGAGGCGGACTGTTCTGGTATTTTCTGACTTGCCAGAGTGCTGCTCTTTAGATGCTTGCTCCCATTTGGAGATAATATCACAAACCTGCAGACATGAGACACGCAGACGACAGGAAACGTGAACTCGCAGAAGAACTGTGTGTAAATCCATTAAGGCACAGAGACAGCATGCAAATTCTCCCACACACATTGTTATTTCTGATGTGTAAATACCAGAAGCGTTTACTGTCAATGATTAGAAACGCACCTTGATGCTTCCCTGATGGAGGCAGTGTTCTAGCTCTCGTCCGGTTGGGTCATCGGTGTACAAGCTGAAACCAGACAGCCCTGTTTTCCTCATGCCGGTGTCCTGGTTGAGACGACACTGGAACTCATCTACGGTGGTCGATGCATCAAAGCTCACCACCTACGGAACGTCATTTGAGCAGATAAACAAACTCAAGAGCTGTATTTGTTCATATTAGTTCCAGCTTTGTTAGGCATACTTACAGTATATTGAATCCTACCAATCATGGTCATTTGAACAAATAGGTGATTGTTCATCAAGAGAATTTACAAAGCCGGTCAAAGCAGGGCAGGACTTGTTGATGTCCTCATATTCTCTCTCTCTCTTTTTTTTTTTAAATCAGCTTTTACTGACTGTAACAAACCAAATGAGACACCTGTACAGTACAGTAGAGCCCCACTTTTTTTTACGGGGGTTACGTTTCGGCACCACCAGCAAATGGCAAAGAACGTGAGCAATTGATATGCCCCTAAAAATGTATTTTTGACACGCCGCTCGCTCACCCCCTCTCCAAACTGTCAACATTTCTCTCGTTTTTATTATGAGATCCCTCTAGACATGAAATAACACCCCTACAGCCACCTTTACACTCCTATTACCCAATATAGTAGACTTAGTAAGAAAAATAAGACATAATATGAACTCACACATGTTAGCACTGGCAGAGTTCCTTTTGTTATTTTGTTGTTGCTCTTTCACTTCCAGTTTCTGGACAGTTGTTCCTGTGGTGGTTATTGTCTCATCAATGTAACAATAATGCCACCACGTCACAACGTGTTTCTCAATGTGTTATCTGAATGCCTTAAATATATATTTTTTACACTACTGTTCAAAAGTTTTAGAACACTCCTACATTTTTAAGTGTTGAGATGGTCTGTCTCGCTTCCATTGTTAATGCCCTTTTTGTCTTGCCATTTTTCGTAGCAACAAATGACTTTCTCCACTACAATGCTGTTCAACTGATGTTCACGAGGGTATAGTACCACTGTGTGTCCCGAACACTGTTTTTATGCAGACAGAGGAGGTAGTAAGTACTCCTGAACTTGGAACACCTGTAGGAATTAGTTGCACCGACTGCCAAGGCTTGATCAACCTTCGTTTCTGCAGAACAGTTTTAAATTGTTGGCCCATTTTGTGGCCTTACCTTTTTTTTAACCTCTGGCAGTTTTTTTGGACCATTTCAAGCTATTCATTGGACTTGAACGACTTGGATTGAAATAAATAACTGGCTGTGAATGCTGAATCGCAAATGTGCGGGGATCCACTGTGATGCATTTTAAACAGTACAGTAGCACCAACAAAAAAAGTTTGTTGACGCTTTCTGCCAAGTGGTGCCCAACAACATGAAGCCTAAATCAGAGCATACTAGTTCACACTGATGCAGAGGAGGACACGGGGTAAGAAGTAGAGTGCACTGACTGTTTAAACACCCCATCAACTGAATATGACTTAAGGGAGTTTACATAAGCTCTGCATGAAGTCTCTCATGTCTGCTCACTTCATGTGTGGCTTGCCATCCCTCTGTTCTCAATAGCTCACATCTAACGTCAAAATTACCTGCTGTGTTTCTAATCATTACCTGATAGGTGTTATTGAGGAAGTGGACAGGCACACTAAAGGGCAGGGAGTGGTGGTAGGGATTTCTGAGAAGTATCGACAGGATCTCCATACGGGACGGTCTGGCCTGCCTCTCGCCTTTCTGCTGGGTGCGCTCCATTGAACGTTGGCAGTAGATGGCATATTTACCCACCTCAGTCCTGTGGATAGAATTGGAAGCATTGACAAATTGTAATGTGCATTAGCTAACGTGATTTATTATAATGGTCTTATAACGATTCATATATTTAGTTTATGTAGCACTCACAGTCAAAACTGAGCATTATTGTTACTGCACAATCTTGTATTACATTTTATTAGCTAGTACAGGTGTACCTACAGTAACGTTGTGGCTGGTGAGTTTACATTAAATCTACAGTACATTGCAAGCAACCAAAACCAAGACATATGATTTGCATTACTAAACATTTAAAAAAGTACTATATAGTGCATCAGTAGATGACAAAACTATAGTAATTGTAGCTGATAGGGCTGAAGTAGTGGAGCAATGTTCAAAAACAAATAGGATTAAAATTCATGCAGAGGAACCAGCATGCCGAGTACTTCATTTTGAATTATATTTGTATGAAGTCGACACACGGAAACAAGAAGATAGTTCAACTCAAGTTATTCAAACTTCTGCTTTTTTTCCACAAACTGACTGAATTTCATAACGCTACGTCAAAATTGCAAATGTATTATGTATATGTATTATTATTTACATGATATTTATTTATATTATTATAGCATTTATGTCAGTGTCATAGTGCATTTTTACAGAAATCACCCGTCTATTAAGCAATATCAAATTGCCACTTATGATGGGAAAATGTGTATTTAGAGAAGACAAAATCAGGAAATTATACTTCAAATTGGTTAAATTTTTTAGAGAAAATTTGTGCATAGATGATGTTGGAAGTAGTGCTGTTGTGTTGGGATGGCTGTAGTTAATCCATGAGGGTTTGGGGTGAAGGATGTGAGGGTTCAAGTCAGGGCAGGTCAGTGGTGTTTTGTCACCTGGACTCTCCATGACTTTTAAGATGAACTTGGAGCAGCCAGAGGAATGGATGCTGAGGCAGAAATAGTCCAACACACAAGGCTAAAAACTGCCATCCCTAAAAAGTGACACGGAGACACAGTGTTAGGAAACGCTAACATCACACAGCAATGCGCAAAAAGCCACTAAATTACACTGTTAGTGTATCAAGGCAGCATCATTAGTGTTAATCCAGGTTGGTAAATACCATCGCTATGAAACCACCCATTCATTGCTAAAGAGTGCCCTCTGTTGATGACTGTAGAGTTTGCAGGTGAAGATAAGCGGCTCGTGATCAGATTACTGTCACTATGGAGTGAGAATGTTCACCTGCAGGGGTCCTGGCTGGCCGGGCGGCTGTCTCTTTCGGGTCTGCTTTATGAGCTGGCAGAAGAACTCATTTTGAAGCTCAGGGTGGGTCAGACACACCTGCAGGGCGCTCTGAGCCAGAGACACGTGATAGTCGATGGCTGGGGCATCGATAGCCACGTTGATGAACAGCTGACAAGTCTGAGAAGAAAGGTGAGAAAAATGTTCAACACCTTGACATCAATTAAATACTCTTTCATTACAGAACCATAAGAGCAAGTCTGTGTTTTTTTCCCTTGTGAATTTAAGCCATTAAAACAAAGTGTCTGCTAGAAAAAATGTGCTATATTGTAATGAACTTTCCCGCACCTTAAAGAGTTTGACAGCCTCTGTTTGCAGGGCCTGTGAAGGCAACGTGGTGAGAGGAGACGACAAAGCCTCCTTGCTGAAAGACAGCGTTGGGTGTCTCCACGTCATTGAGTCTGGAAATCAAAAAGTCAGCTCAACACGCTTTCAATTTTTTTTTAGCATTTTAACAGTAAAAGAATGAACAGATAGCAAACAAAGATTCATTCGCACTCATTGAAATTTTTGGAAATTCCAAAAATGCAACCACAGAAAAAAAAAGAAAAATCGCACACGAAATCGCACGTGTTGCAAAAAATATTTTTCATTAGTACACTAATCCCTCAGTACTTTGTGCTTCAAATGTCATGGCTTCACTCTACCACAGTTTTTCAAAAATCTATCCATCCATCCATCTCTTTTCTATGCCGCTTATCGTCATTAGGGTCACGAGGGTATGCTGGAGCCTATCCCAGCTGACTGGGTGAGAGGTGGGGTACACCCTGTACTGGTCACCAGCCAATCGCCGGGCACATATAGAAAAACAACCATTCACACTCACATTCATACCTATGGACAATTTCGCCAATTAACCTAACATGCATGTTTGTGGAATGTGGTAGGAAACCGGAGTACCCGGAGAAAACCCACGCACACACGGGGAGAACATGCAAACTCCACACAGAAATGCCCAATGGATATTCGAACTCAGATCTTACAGATCTCCTGACTGTGTGGCCAACATGCTAGCCAGTCAGCCACCATGTGGCAAAAGTTTTTCAAAAATAATTGAATTAATAAATCATGGTGTTTTGTGATGATGAATACGGCCTATTATTAGCAAAAAAAAAAAAGGCCGCACGGTGGTCTAGTGGTTAGCATGTTGGCCACACAGTCACAGTCTGGAGATCGGGAAGACCCCGCCTGTCGCCCGAAGTCAGCTGGGATAGGCTCCAGCATGCCCCCGCGACCCTAATGAAGAAGTGGTATAGAGTTGTCAAAAATAGAGCGTTAAGTTTTTACCCTAATTAACCCATACAGTACGCATCATGGCAAGCCACGCCTCTCTGATATGACGCCAGATGGATGTGTAGTGTAGTGTCCCCACAGGAGTCACACAGTATCTTATGCCCTTCTATAACTTTATTCTGACCTGAACACATCAACAGCAGTGCAATTCCAACACCATAAAATAAAAGTATCCCCATCCCACAAAGACATCTCTAGTCCCTTCCCTTCGAGACACTTCCTCATTGTCACTAGACGGCCGCGAGATGCATTCAATAGCACTCCAGCCGCCCATCCCCGCTCAGAGCTGCATAAAGACACGCACTCCTGTCAACTAATTACGTGTGAAAGGTTATTAACAAAAAGTAAAGAAGAATTTCATTTTGGATATAATTGGGTGGATATGAGAGGATTTGGCATCCAAGTATGCTTTGTTCACAAAACAGTGATTTCCCGTGAAGTGCAGAGGAGCAGTGACTGATACTGTCTCAGCTATTGTACGGTCAAAGGGTGTGCATAACAAACTGGTCTGCAGAATCAAGAGCCCAAACAAAGCATCCTCATGTTGTTCGAGTGATGTACAGTAGCTTATACATGTATGAACTGAGTCTTTCAAACCAAACTTTGTGGGCACAAAGAGTGAGGGGAAGATGTTATTAAAAAGCCCACACATAGCCAGGAAACACTTACTTGGATCTCCATCCAGTTGAAAAAGCTTCCCCACCAATTGTTCAAACTCAGTGCCGACTTTCCCCATCATGGTTGCTGCTGCGACACACAGATGGTACAACCACGAGGCCTAGACAAGACCCAGACTTTGTCAGGTACAGGAAGTCATGTCTCTCTGAAGTGTAGTACTACTTGTATATAGTAGGGCTGCAACCGACAATTACTTTCTTAGTTAATCTGAAGCTTGTTGTTTTGATTAATCGAGTAACCGGTTAGGCCCTAGAAGGAACAAATCAATATGTAGCAAACGCAAGCAGTTAGTGGTTTCACAAAAGAGGCAACAATGTTGATCACTGTTTTCCATAGTCAAAGCTGATCTGTGTGAATATCCTGCTCTGCCTAAAACACTAAGACAATAGGTATGCTTTCATGCATAACTGTGGAAATTTTAAAAATATTCATACTGGAGAAGTTGAAATCAGTTTTCAAATAAAAAAAAAAGGATGAATCGAATACCAAAATAGTTGTTGATTAATTGGATAATCGAGTCATCGATTAATTGTTGCAGCTCTATTATATAATGTAAACAGACGTACCTTCTCATGGTGGGACTCAATGAGCAGGTAAGTTGGTTCTTGATCCTGTGGGTGGATGGCGATGGTAAAGGACACTTCCTGTAAGCTGCCCACACACGCTTTCAGGTCATCGTCTGAGTCCTGAGACCTGTCCACCTCCTCAACCCGGGCATCCCAAAGCTTAATCTGACCAAGGGGGAACTGAGAACATACACAAGCAATACAGTAAATCAGTAAGGACGGCATATTTTTTGCGCCATCGCTTCCCCCTGTAGTTTCAAAGCGAAATTAAATACAAAATACAGTAGATCTCCACCATTTGTTGAGGTTACTTTCTAAGAACACCCATCATTCGTCTATTTTTTGACACACAGCTCACTGCCTGTTGTAATTCCATTAACACCTTATGGCCATATATTAACTTGTGTTCACCTCACTGCAAGTTTAGTGGCTGGACTGAGAGTCGACGCTATAGTGGCCAAATACAGGCCATATTTGCTGGATCTGATACCAGAAAAAAATATGTACAGTAATCCTTTGTTTATCGCGGTTAACTGGTTCCAGACCCGACCATAATGAGTGAATTTCCGCAAAGTAGGATTTACCGAAAGCTGACATAAATAAGTCGCATGCTCATGTGTGCTGCTGTAAATATTGGAAGTGACGTCAGGGGTTCAGAGTTGAGTTTTAGCTTGGTGCGCGTTATGGCTGCAACAGTAGCCCACGTTAGGGCTTATTTTGCCTGTTGTGAGATCATTGAAACCTGCAAAAAAAAAAACTTTGTTGTTCCAGCAATCAAGTCTGGTGCTTGTGTGTCTCACTGAACATCAAAGTAACATTTCTGACATCTAAACGACCAGTGTAGAATACTATATATCATATCATCACAACATCCTTGAATGCATGTTCTGAAGGCCCTATATTTGTATTTTACTTCATTTTGCCATTTTTATGCTTGAAATTTTTTAATTTAGGCAACAAAATATGCAAAATGTGCTTTTTTTTTTACTAATAAAAGTCCATATTCAACCACAAAACAGCAATGATTTATTAAAATCTATATTTAAAAAAAATTCGAAGCGGCATGTGTTGGGAGATCACTGTAACCGGTGCGACTTGATCCAAAAGCCCAAACGTAAATGCTCAATGTTGTGGAACGCGGTGGCTGCAATGCATTGTAGCACAGTAGCTTGTTTATGTTATTTCCAGCAGCATCACTTGTTTCCTGCAAAACCGTGTGATTAATATTGTAGAGTGTACCTTGTCCTCTTGGCTGCGAAAGTAGTACAGGGTTTTGCCAATCAGAGCGCACCAAACCCGCTTAGAGTAGCCGTGTTTTACCTGCCGTGAGGAGTAAAACGTGAACAGTGGTCAATGTGTGCATCTGTAAAAAACTAATAAAATGTACTGTAACTGCAGGTATCTTCATTTGAGAAAACATGCATATTGGGAAAGAGTCACCCCAACAGTATCACCTTGATAAGCTGTCCCTTCATGCCAGGCCGCATATCCGGCTGAGTGAAGAGTGGACTTGCAGCTTTGACTCTCAGTACACTCTGCAGCACTCTAAGCCACTCCTCCAGTAGGTTAGGTGAGTCTGCTTTGAGGTAGTACACCCGCTTCCCCGTCACTATCTACACACAACAATAAATGTCAGTGGGGAAAAGGAAAAGGAAAGGTGCAGTCATACTTGATTGTCTCATCTAAATACGCCAAACATACTCAATGACTAAAGTATCATAAGAATACCTGGAGGACTTGTTTTCCCTCTCCACGTGCAATGTTGCTGGTGGCGTTGACCTCAATCTGACCTTGAGGTTTCCTGATCACATCGCTCTACGGAAACATAAACAGGAGCTTGTAGAAGGGTCAACAAAGCTGAGTAAATTCAAAGAGTGGAGAACAGTCAGATATTTCTCATATAATAATTAGGGCTGTCAAAAATAACGCGTTAACGGCGGTAACTATCCATCCATCTTCGATGCCGCTTATCTTTACCAGTGTCGCGGGTATGCTGGAGCCTATCCCAGCATACTTCGGGCGAGAGGTGGGGCACAACCTGCACTTCAATCGCAGGGCGCATATGGACAAACAACCATTCACGCTCACATTCATTTAACCTAACATGCATGTTTTTGGATTGCGGGAGGAAACCAGAGTACGGTACCTGGAGAAAACCCAAGCACGCACGGGGAGAACATGCAAACATGCAAACTCCACACAGAGATGCCCAACGGAGATTCGAACCCAGATCTTTCCAATCTCCTGACTGTGTGGCCAACATGCTAACCACTAGGCCACTGTACGGCCGGCGCTAACAAATTTATTTTAATAATTATACTACATTTTTTGGTGTAATTAACGCATGCGCAGCCGAGCAAGCACGCCTCTCTGTTATGATGGCAAATGGAAGCACAATGGAGCGCATCCCCACACAGTCACACAGAGTCTAATGTTCTTTTAGAACCTGAACACACCGACAGCAGTACAATTCCAACACCATATACGGTATGTATCTCCAACTCACACACGTCTTTAGTCCGTTCATCCTGGGAACGACACTTCCTCATTCTCATTACAAGAACGTGAGATGCACTGAGGGACACTCCGAACATCACAAAAACGGCTTTATAATGCGTATGTGTGTGTGTGTGTAAATAAACAGGAAGATATGGATATGGATGTGGATATTCTTATCGCTCACTTCGTAACTCTTAGTTCGGATGTACAATTTGCTACATTTAAATATGCTGGAAAATACACGGAAAACAAGTACATTTACCTTAAATTACGCATTTGGACACAACCCCTCAAAAACATGGTTTAAAGTGTGATTAAAATCTTCTGCTACTATAAAACTATTGTGAGACAAATATATTTTTATATTGATTTGGAGCTGTTAATACATACAAATACATTTATATAATATTATATATAATTTATATAATTTATCTTTCTATGAATTAAATACAGTAAAAATTGGCATATTTCAGATATAGTTGCTAATGATCATCAGTCATGATTCATTAATGATTACATTTTGTAATCATTTGACAGCCCTAATAATAATATATTCTATTGTTAAAACATTTTTCAGGCTTCACAAAAAAAAACAAAACAACCTAAACAACAAAACTACCGTCTGAAATTATTCTTTTGTTTGCATGAGGACCTCTTAGCAGATGCTTCTATTATTTACATTCCGACACACGCACGGGCTCCGCAATTTATTGAAATTTGTTGGCCGTGACCAGCACGTAGAGGAAGTAGGGTATCAGAAGGGTTGCAAGTGTGTCGTATTTATGGAGCAAGTGATTCGTGACACGCACGTGCTTGCCACTCGCCGTGGCCGGGCAAGGCGTATTAATATCGGATACGCTATGTGAGCAGCCGCCGTGCGTTCACAGAGTTGGAGACAACCAGAGTGTACAGCTGGAGGAGTCGCCCGCTGCAGGCACCTACGGGCTTTGTGTGCTGTCTGCGGGTTTGAAAATCCGTGCGGGCCAGGTGCGTGTTTGTTGCAATTTTCCCCATCTTTGCCCGTAGCCAGCACGTAGGTGCATGTATGTCAGGATTAAGGCCCACTTCAAGACAAGTTTGTATAATCACACTGTTGCCTGTTGAATGCATTAACGGCTTCACATACTGTATAAATGTAATGCAAACACCATACACATTCCTGCACAAAATGTTAAGACCATTTGAAAAATTGCAAGAATTAAATTTTGCACTGTTGGATCTTAAAGAGGAGTAGAAGCTTCAAAATGTAAAAAGAAGAAATGGGACTGCTACAAAAAATGTTTGCATAAGCAATTTAACCCAGAACCCAACCCGGCAACTCCCCTAATAGACATACTTTTTTTTTTTTTTTTTTTTAAAGGACTCAATGAGTAGCTGCACCATACTGACCTCAAAAATTTAGGCATGTTTGATGCCAGTGTTTCCAGGAGGCTAGTGGGAATGTTGCTCCACGTGGGGAAGATGGAGGGCATTCACTATCTGAAACTGATTTCAGTTTTTGTAAACTTCCCTTGCCGTCCATCCCCAAATGTTCTAAATTGGATTTAGATCAGGGCAACATGCAGGATGGTCGAAAAGAGTGAGGTTATTCTTTTTTCAGGCAGGCATTTTGAACTGCAGCGTTGTCCTGTTGAAAAAGCCAGTCATGACCACTCAGGCGAGGGCCTTCTGTCATGAGGGATGCCCCCTGTAGCATCTCCACTTAGCAGCTACCATTTGACGCCCCTGCACAACCTGAAGCTCCATTCTTCCATTGAAGGAAAAAGCACCCCAGATCATGATGGCGCCCCTCCACTGTGCCGTGTGGAAAACATCTCAGGTGGGTTCTCCTTGTCATGCCAGTATTGTTGAAAGTCATCAGGACTGTCAAGGTTACATTTTTCTCATCAGAGAATAAAACTTTCTTCCACCTTTCAATGTCCCATGTTTGGTTCTCTTGTCCAAATTCCAAACGAGTGATTTTGTGGTGTTTTGACGACGTTTTTTCTTCTTAAATCCCTTCTCTCACAGATGCCCTGTGATGGTTATTGGACTGCACTTGGCACCAGTAACAACCTTCAATTGGGCCGAGGATGGTCCTGTGCCTCAACTGACAGCTAATCGGATTCTCCGGATCAGCGCCAGTGACACTTTTTTGGGTCTACCACTCGACTTCTAACCCTCAGGATCACTGAAGAAGTTTCAAATGACTGTCTTACTGCGTCTAACCTCAGCAGCAATGGTGCGCGGCGAGAGGCCTTGCTTATGCAGCTCAACAATCGGACTGCGTTCAAAGAGAGAAAGCTTTTTTTCCTTGGCCCTCAATGCTTTTTTGCAATAAACTGAAAAACATTTTTTGTCTCACTCCCATTTCTTCTTTTTAAATTTTCTCTACTTAGAACCTCCTTAAGATCCAACACTGCACAGTGTAAATTCTTACAACGTTTCAACTGGTGTGTAACACTTTGATCAGGAGTGTATAACATACAATACAATGGCACCGATTCAAAAGCTGTAAAAATACAGCATTCAAAATCTATGAACTATGCTGCACACAGATGTGGAACTGCTAGATGTGATGTGACAAACTCACTGGGGATTTATAGTAGAGCAGCTCTCCATCTTTCAAGACAAACCAGCGCCTCTTCCAGGTTTTCTTCCAGGTCTTCACCATTTTCAGCAGATAGCCTGATTTCTCCATTGATTCCTAAAACAACGTGTTTATAAAGAATATATAGAAGAGCAAGAGGTAGGGTACACCCTAGATTGGTTGCCAGACAGCCACAGGGTACATACTGTACAGACAAACAATCATTCCCATTCACACATATGGGTCATTTAAAGTCTCCATTAAACCAAACAGTCAATAACCTAATAAAATCGGAGGAAAAAATTGTGATGGCAACTCCAGTGACGATAAATGTGCTTTGTCGCAACCGTGGCCAGAAATGCTATCTACAATAATACCAGATAAATGCAATAGGTGGCCATAGTTTCAAAACAGTTCGATTTAAATGGTTTCAACAATGGAATTTTATTTTTTAAGTATAAAAAAAAAGTTTCATCCTTTGTAGTCTCCTAATTTCTCTTATATAATAATATTTATATATATAATATTGGTAATGAGTTTGCTTGAAATCCAAATACATACAGTCTTGCTGTTGTCTCGAGCAGAGCAGCAAGTTTTGGGAAGTTTCTGTTCTGGTTCAGAGCACTCGGTATCGGTGGAATAGGCATCAGGTGGGATGGCATAGTCGCTCTCTGATGTCATTGAAGACATGGACACCGCTGCAAGCAAAGTGGTTAAACATTTGTTAGGTGCACACATTATGAACCACATTTTTTAACAATATGTAATAAAGACACAAACTAAGTCATAGAATTAAAAAAAAAAAATTGTAGTAGGTGATTTGCCCTGACTTCACTTGCAAGCAGCGTGGGTTCAGTCCCCACGCAGTGACTGTGTGAGCGCGAGTGTGAATGCTTGTTTGTATGTGCTCTGTGATTGACTGGCGACCACTCCAGGCTGTAATGTACCTTTCACCCAAAGTCAGCTAGGATAGGCTCCAGGTCCCCGTCACCCTCAACAGGATAAGCGGTAGACAATGGATGGATGCATGGAAACTGCTTCCATACAGTGAATGAATGGAACCTTCTCGGAAAAAACTGGATGGAATTTTCCCAATTCAGACTTCATACAATCAAGCTGCATATGACAAAAATCTGATTTGGCGCTGGCAAAGGTTATACTTCTATATGAAGGCCCTGTCACACCTTGACGATTTAGCCAGCGCATGCCCGACGTGATCATTTTGATGGCATACGTTGAACTGTGGACGTTTTTTTCAATTTTGGGCGTATACATAGCGTATTCATAACGAGTTCGACGTATGCATGACGTATTAGTAACTTATATAGAACGTTTGTACAACTTATAGACAACTTATACCAACGAATGCGTAGCGTGTTGGCGGCGTTCACAACTTATGCCCAACACCAGTCTAACTTATGCAAACCGCACGGCAGCGTATGGCCGACGATCACGTGCCGTAGCCTATAAAAAGCCCGCCACTCGATGACTCACCTCACTAGACATCGTAGTGTCAACATCACCATCATGCTGAAGAAAATTTCGAAGACTGCTGCCAAGAAGTATCAGGGAAGTGACGGAGGGATCCATCACCACCCACAGCCTCCCCCTCCCACTCTCACTCTGATGGAGATGACGCAGGTTGTAACTGCCTCTTCCCCTTCTGTTGGTTCCATTCCCAGTGTCTCAGTGCCCTCTACTGGTCAAGCATGTAGCAGTATAAATATGGAGTTCCTACAAGGCATAGCATAATGTACTGTATCTGCAAACACAACAGCCTCCATCTCCTCTCAGCCAATCCTTGCCAAGAAGAGAGCCAAGTAGACACAGTTTTGTCTCAAAGTATGTTGACGTATTACAACTTGTGTGTAACTTACAAATAACGTGTGTGAACGGGCGTCAACGATCGCATAACTTATTGCCCGCGTATGTGGGACGTATGAATCATACGTTGACATACGTCAAAAAGTTTTGTGCATGCACAACATTTTTGGACAACTTGGACGTACTACACGACATATGCCGGCGTGCTTCAGTGTGCTCTTAACTTATACAAAACTTACCCATAACTTATTCGACGTACGCCAGCGTATTGGCCAAATTTTTCATACGTTGGCGTAAGCTGGCTAAATCGTCAAAGTGTGACAGGGCCTTGAGTTGCATCAACAATCAATGATCAGTGTACAGTGGACACACATTCACAGACTGCAAATTCATGGATTTTTGGTAACAAATTGCGATACTTGTTTTTTTTTTTCCACAGAAAATACATTCACCAATTTGGTAATAATTTATAAATGTGTGATAATACGGGTAAAATGTACAACATACTACTACAAAAAAAGCCCTTGACTTTTACATGCTTATATCTTTATGCTTCACTGATGTTTTTTAGTTGCGGTGAGACTTGACAAAAAACACTTTGTTCGGTGGCTCTTGAACGCACCATAGTTGAAACTCTACACCGTGCCTCTGTTCATGGCTCATCTTACATTATCGTTCATTAGTGGTAAGTATCTGTACATTTTATAATTTCAAATGCAAAGTGTGTTGGGGGGAGGTTTTATTGCAAAGGTTGATCTGAAATCGGAGGAGAACGTCAATGTTAAGTTAGCAGAAAGGGTTGGAGGAAACCATGTGTCAAAAATAGACATCTTTATGGGTGTTTCAATTAGCCGCTGATTTTCGCCAATCGCCGGTAGTCCTGGAAAGCGTGGATCTACTGTAATGTGATTGTTGAAACATTTGTGTCTGTTTCTTGAGGAAGAATGACACAGACTGAAATTTGACTTTTTGGAATTGTACCTCTTTTTAGAGAGCGTGGACTGCCTGGGATACTGTCCTTGTGGGAGCTGGAGGAGTTGTGGGAGCTGCACAAGGAACCGTCCTCTTCTCCCGAACTGGACGACTCATCTGAGCTGGATGACTCATCTGAGAACGGACTGCTGCTCAGCAGGGTGGCTTTCTGCAGAGACACAGGGTATTGGAATTCAGTAAGATCATAAAAACACAAGCCTACTTCTTAAAACAGTTGTACTTACCCCCTTCAGAGTAGTGTATACTGGTGTGGTCATGTTTTTATAAACGAGGGATGTGTATATTACAAAGGCAGGATAGGAGGATTGCAACGAGGGGTCTGCAACACAAAGTTTGAGTTCTCAGTCAATCTGAATTTGACTTGTCATCATGACAATGTCACACTTACCTTTGCTAGCCGAGTCTGCGCAGGATGTCTCAGAGAGCCTGATTCCTGATTTAGCCACTGCATAGATGCGACTCTCCTGTAGAGACGCAAGCACGTTAATATACACACACTGCCTACAACATTAGCATTTGCAGCAATTTTGACCGAAACATTATTTTTGTATTTGGAGGAAAACCTGCCATTTTGTGCTTAGAATCTCCATAATTAGGCCCTTATTGGTTGAAAACCCATCTTATTCCCACTACAGTACATTGGTAAAGCTTGAGTTGCACACAAAGTCATCAGAGGTAAACTTGAACTCGCTATATACAATGAATCATCTTGATATTTACAGCTTGTCAACCCAAAAGCCTACCTTACTCACGGTGCAACCAAAACACATGTGGAGCACATAATGTAACCATACCACATGGACTATGCGGGTATCGAAACAGACACTTACACGCTAATATACATGTAAAACAATGCTATTTTATACTAATTTATAATCTGCAAGGCATGCCGGGAAGCCCACAAGCACACTTTACCATACTGAAAAATGAAATCGTAACACAGTGGTCCTTTGCAATATTGCATTTTTTATCGCGTCGTGTCTCAGAACATTCAAACATGCAATAAAAGCCTGTTGTTCTGGCGATCAAGCCTGGTACTTGAGTGTCTCACCCAACATTGCAGTAACATTACTGACACCTAGTGACCAGTGTAGAATACTACATATCATCATCATCGTCTTTGAATGCTTTATATTAGCCATTTTTATGCTTGAAAATACATCATTTCGGCAAAAAAAAACATACACTTTGCTTACATACGCATATTTTTGGAGTAATAATAGGACGTAATCAACCACATGGAAGGTTGAATTAAATGCCTGGTAACAGAATACAATGTTTTTGTTGTGCTTATCTTTACGCATTCACCCATGAGAGGTCGCCACAGCAAGACAATTTCATGATGATTTGGCTTAGTTTTTATGGCACGACATTCTTCATAAAATTATGCATGCTTACCCAGGAGGGGAGCCTGTGTAAAGGGGGTGTAGGAGGTGAACTGTGACTGTCTGGGGTTATTTCTAGACAACCATCAGAAGGGACGGGTGTGGCCTGTATGGAAAGCATTGTGGGTTTGGCACGAGAGCTGGGGCGGATCTGCGGGGGCGGATCCTTGCCCGTTTCCATGCTGAGCTCCTCCCCTTGGTCAAGGTCCGTTTCCTGTGGCCGGGGGGAGCGCAGCATGCTGAGGGCGTTACGTGTTTGTCCGTGTGCTGCCTCTGTGCTGACTGGCGGTTGGCTCAGGTGCTTTTTGGCCATGGCTACATGCATCAAACCCAAACCCGTTGGGGTCCGCAGTCGCGGTTGCTTGGGTGAGGCTGGGTTGTCTCTAAAGTCCTGGGGTGGGTTGGGTCGTTTAGGAGTGAGAGCTGGTGTGACGATGGGGCTGGGGGTCTTAGGTTCACTGGATGAGGATGAGGAGTCAAGGGTCTGTGACTGAAATCGTTCGTTGAGTTCCTCAGAGGTGCAGTCCTCCCTCATTTTACCCCCCTCTGAGGGGCCCAGCAGACTGAAGCTGGTTCGCTCCACTCGCTGCATGTCGTCATCAAACAGAGAGCTGCTGTCGTCTGAGGCCTCGCTCCCAACGCGACTTAACTCCAGTACAGTGGCCCCGCCTTCTTCTCTGACCTCACATCTTCCTCCTTCTTCAGCACTGGAGAGCACTGAGGAAACGCTACGAGACTCAGACCTACTTGCTGCAAAATCTAATGTATTACTGGGCTGATTCTCTTCTGGGGTATCCAGGAGTCTGTTTTGATTTGATCTCTGGGTTTCAGCACCAGAGGATGAGGAGGTCGTCTGCTTACTTCCCTTTTCTGTCAAAGTAAACAAGAACATCTGACTTATTTTGTTGTCATTCTGAGGTCACTTCATTCTACATGCCTGCAGCGGATCCCCACATACTCCTGATAGTTACCAAATTTTGGTAAAAAAAGAACGTTATTGCTCTGAAAATAGGCCATTTCTTTCTGCAGAAAACACATCTCCGTCATGCTATGTTGGTAATAATTTCTAAATATGTGATAATCCAAGTAAAATGTACAGCAAGGGTGTCCAAACTTTTTTCCACCGAGGGCCGCATGCTGAAAAATCAAAGGAAGGATGCGGGGGCCACTTTTACATTTTCTAAACCAACCCATGCAGATATGTAGAGATGTTTTTTATATTTAAAGAAAAAAAACAGCCTGCATCTCTGCTTTGTGTTATCAGTGACAAGCACATTATTAGTGTCAACCTTTTCTCCTTATGCTACACTTTTTTGCTGTTTCTCTTAATTTTTACCAATATGTACATTTTTTACATTTTTTCTTGTAGTATTAAGTCTTTATTTTCAGAATATTTAGATTGTAACATTCTAGCTTTTACCCAACCTAATTTTTTTCAAATTGCAACTTTATTTTTTGTTTTGTTTGTTTCTCAAATTGCAACTTTTTTTCCCTTTAATTATTAAACTTGATGCTATTTTATTTGTTATTTTTTATTGATTAATCATATTTTTGTGTCAAAGGCCAATAAAAAAAAGTTGCGGGCTGTAAATGGCCCTCAGGCCGCACTTGGGACACCCCCGATGTACAGCATACATATACCACTGTTAAAAAAGCCCACCTTTACATATCGTCTTTATTCTTCACTGACAGTTTTTTTTTTCATTAAGTGTTGAAATTTTGCACTTTGTATGGTGGTTCTTGAACGCACCGTGGTTGTTGTGACGTAAAAGTGAAAGTTTTGTAAATAACTTTTACACCGTGACTCAGATTCAATCCGAACAAGTCGTATGTCACAAGGTCTAACCTCTGTTCCTGAAAATTTTACATCTTACATGGCCACACAACTGAACAGACAAAAATCCTTTTCTTGAGACACCATATTGACCCAAACGATGTTAACCTCCAGAAAAAAATTCAAGTTCACAGAATTTGCTTCCTCATATTGTACTCGTATTCGTACCAATGTTGATCCTTCCTTCGGTCTCTCCCTGGGTGCTAAGGCTCCTCTGGGAAGGTAAAGGTCCTGTTAAGACCTGTGGGCTTTTCCCTCTAACCTGGAAGCAGCCAAATGTCAGACTGCTGACACGCTGGGCTTCACCTGGCCTGCACAAAACAGCTCGTCCACCAGAGTACTTCTGCTCAAATTCTGAAAGAAAAAAAAGACAATTACAGGAATCTTTACTCGAGTCCTCACTGAAATAAGTACAGTACTGATCAAAAGTTCACTTGCAAATGTCCTCGTTTGTAAAGAAAAACATTTTTTCATGCAAACTACAAACATTTGTATCCATTTCATAGAAAAATTAAAATGATCCTGAAGTTGCCTATTCATCCTCTGTTGACGCTACTACTGGTGTTTGTACTCCTTTGTGCAGCTGCCAGTTGACCACCTTTGAGAGATCTTAAACTACACACTCTTGATATTTGTCTTGCACGGTTGTGCGTCAGGGTCTCCCCCTCATTTTTTGTCCTTGTTAAAGACAAACGTCACATTTGCAAAAATAGTACCCTGATTAATACTCTCCCCCAAACTGGACCCATCACACCAGTCAGACAAATGCATAAACAACTAGGGAATGAAAAAGCAATTCCGTATATCTGTGTGCAGCAAATACAACCCACAGAACAGAACAGGAAGTTAGGAAAGCACCAATCAAAAGCAATCATTTTAACAAATGCCCGCGTAGCCTTCGGCCTCAGACTTACAGTACCTTCTATTTTCTTTTCTAGCTCCATAATCTGAGCTTCTTGTTGCTTGTTGGTTTCTCTTAGTGCAGCGTTCTCCACCTCAAACTGAAGCAGAAACACGTTTTAGGTGGAGGCAGTTGTAATTTAAGTCATTCCATTCCATTTTAATCTGCATGAACACATTTTTCTCCACCTCTGACAACTTGAGCATCACCCATTCCTTGATCTTAGCCGCTTTCTCCTCCACTGTCTTGGCATCTTGCAGCCTTGACTGTTTCTTTTGCAAGGAAACAAAGCACAAGTCATGGACTTACAGTACAAACATGAGCCAGTGTTTTTGAAACAGACATTCAAAATCAATCAATTATGTTTATTTATTTAAAAAATAGAAAAAGCTAATTTTGCGCCAAAGGACGACAATGATACCTGTTCTTCCAGCTGCTGCTCAAGCTGGGCGATGACGCCTTCCTTCTCCTGCACTAATGCCTGTAGCTCTTGACAGCGCTGAAATAAAAGCTTCTCTGAGGTTTCGGACTGACCATCTGGAGCCTTCAGCTTCTCCTCCATCCACTGCAACTGAAAATTTTGCACATGTAGACAAATAAGAGCATGTGAGCACATTCTATAAGGCAACATACAGTTGTCTGATGACTTACCTGCTGCTGAGCCGTAAAAGCTCGTTTTTCTGAATCAATCACCTGCGCCTCCAGTTGTTGAATCTGTCAACACATCATGACATGACATTGACTACTGGTGTTATTTTGCTTCCAATACACACAAACATCTACACACAACATACCTACTCAGTCGAGTTCATTCAGGAGAACACTGCTTAAGATAAGATCACTGCAGAAGAACCATTGCTTATGAACACCAAATATGACAATTTAAATGAGTAATTAATCATTATAGAGTAGATCATATAGTTCATAACTATTTAACCATTTAAATAAGTGATCTGGAAGTGGCTAACATGAGTTAGTCCATGAAACCCACAAAGACGCCAAAGATGTATAACATGGCTTCTTGACACACATTCCCTAAAACCACAGAAAGATGCCTGATAACACATTTGATCGATCTATCAATTAGAATGGCGGCGGTACGGTTAGGATGGAAGGTGGCTACAGTCTCATCAATTTTTCTCATTTTTTTAAAATCAGGAGACAAAGCAAATACCTCAAACTAGCGCCCCATTAGCATCCTCCCTGTTGTGTCTCAGGTTGCGGAAAAGTGGATTGCCAAGCTGCAGAATAAACACCTCAGCCATGGCTGTTCTCTTCTGCAGCCCATGCAATTTGCATTTCGACAGTACCACTCTACAAAAACTGCAAACTGTTTTTTCATAGAGTGAAATCTTTGCTGGATAAAACCCCCTGCGTCGGTGCAGTCTTTTTAGACTTACAGTAAATAAAGCATTCGATACAGTAGATCAGGGTGTCCAAACTTTTCCAGCAAGGACCACATAGTGAAAAATGAAAGGATGCAAGGGCCACTTTGATATTTTGTAAAGATATGCTAAGAAGTTATATATATTTCAAGAAAAAACTACATCTCAGCTTTGTGATATAGGTGAAAAAGTCTATTATTAGTATGAACTTAGCTCTTTACTCTTTTTTCCCCCATTTTTAACGCTTTTTTTTCAAATATTTCAACTTTCTTCTAAAATAATCTTTGCAAATTTTCTTTTCATAATATTATATTATTACTTTATTCCTGTAATATTTTGAATTTACTCCCATAATATTATAACTCTTTCTGTAAATCAAATTTTCCAAAATGACAACTTTAATTTTGTTTGTTAAAAAAAAATAACATATTTTTTCTTTAATATTTCAACTCTATGCTACTAAATTGACATTTTTCCTCATAATATTATGACTTTATTCTTGCAACATTGTAACTTTTTCCGCAAACTAATTTTCCAAAAATCACAACTTAGTTTGTGGTTTTGTTTGTTTCTCATAATATTATGACTGAATTTTTTTTTTTTCTTTAACATTTCAACTTTATGCTACTAAAATGACATTATTTTTCCTCACAATATTATGTAATTCTAGTAAAATCGCTGATTTTTTCTTTTTTTTTTCTTGATGTTTTCTTGTTAAATAATTTTTTTTATGTGCTAAAAATACACCTGCTGGCCCCAAATGGCCCCCGGGCCACACTTTGGACACCACTGCCCATCTGCCAAAACTGACTGACTTCAACTTAGTAAAGATCCCCTAGTTTGGCTTGAGTCTTGTCCAACTGTGAGTGTTGGTGCCATCATGTTTTCTGCTATGATGTTCACCAAAAAAACTAACTGGAGAGGTCCAGTGCGTTCCTGGGAGATGTGGAATTTGATCTTGTGGAGGAATTCAAGTACCCCGGGGTCACACTGGACCCCACTCTTATTTAAAACACAGACTAAACTCATGGCAAACACAATCAAATTCAATTTACATAACTTTAAACAAATCAGACCATCAATGACAACCAATTCTTCTAAAATATGCCTCCATTCAATGTAGACACAATATTAAAACCAATAGGACTCTTTTAAGGACCTTTTATGACTCTGTGGTGGCCTCAGCCATCTTCTATGCTGTGGGCTGCTGGAGAGGGGGCAGCATGGACAGGGACAGGAGCAGGATCAATAGACTGATCAGGAGAGCGAGCTCTGTCCTGGACGGTCCTCTGGACTCCGTGGAGGAAGTGGGGGAGAGAAGGATATTGGCTAAGCTGACATCCATCATGGACAACACCTCTCACCCCCTACATGACACTGTGGGTTCCCTGAGCAGCTCCTTCAGCAGCAGACTGTTACACCCACGGTGTAAGAAGGAGAGGTTCCGCAGGTCCTTCATACCGACCGCTGTCAGGCTCTACAACACCTGCACCACCTGAACCATGTTGTAGACACTATGCTTTCTTTACACTGTTCTCTTTACTTGTCTTGCTTGCTTGCTGCTGTAACAAGTAAATTTCCCCGCTGTGGGATAAATAAAGTACATACATACATACATACATACAATAGAAACATTATTCAAAAAAATCCATAAAAATCCTTGATCAAATGCCTCTGTCGTTCCATCAGTGCAATATTTGGGAAAAATATAAAATGCCTAATTTTTAAAAAAATCATTCATTTTAAAAATAGCTGTTTAATTTTTTTATGTCTTTGTGAACGAGCCTCGCCTCCACTTTCTAAGTACATTAAACTCAGGTCTGACAGAGGCTTTTGCACCAGAGCCCTCCTCCAGAGGACACGTTGAGATTCCACACAGGAAAACAACCGTTGGACAAACAGTTCTATCAGTTCAAGGAAGCCACTTTTGGAACAGTCTCCCAACAAACATTAGTGCGTGTCCGACTTATTGCAGTCCTCACTTTGATTCATTTTATTTTTGGAATGCCATTTTAATGAAAGTGTGTCTGTGTTTTTACTTGATATTGTATACTTACGTACATATTGCCCTTTTGTATTTTGTTTTCATGCCTCAGGACTACAGATGAAAATTAGCAACTATGCTAGAGTCTCATTTAAAGCCTGTACACACTAGACTATCAGACTGTTCATTCATGTGCACTGTCCCAAACACGTACATACCTTCATTTCCCAACTTTCGAGCGCAATGGTACGTAAGCCGCACCCACAAAATCCAAGAGAAAAAAATATTTGTACATAAAACTTGTCTATAAGCCACAGGTGTCCATGTTGTAACATCGGATATTTAGTACACAGAAAGAATTTTTTAAAGTTTTGATTAAATAAATGCTATTTTCCAAACGGTGCCGAACAGTTTGTTGTAACATGGCTAGTTAAACAGTGCCAAACAGTGAATGTAAGATGACTAGTTAAACAGTAGCCTACCAGACAAGTCATTCATCATTGTCCTCCTCCTCCTCCTCCTGGGAACTACAACCACTCAAGTCATCTTGACAAGCATTACAAATGAACAGCCTCACAATTCCTTCATCACACACTTTGTCAGTCTCTCTCACTCTTAGTCTTTCGTTGTCGCTCTTCTTTGTCTTGAGGAAAATTAGCCATTTAGCTTGAGCTATCCTCTTCATTCAGTCCAGCCTTTCGAAATCTGTTGGCGATAGTGGACGGTTGGCGGTCTGAGTAGACCAAACAGAAGCTGTAGTAATTTTACACTTATTACAAACTTATTTAAGATGTTAGAGATTGCTGCATAAGACTTCAAAACGTGATGTTAGCTTCCACTTCAATGGTCCATGTTACTGCTTCCTGAAGCTGCACTCTAAGCATCATGGGAAATGTAATTTTTTGCCGTAGTTTTTAGTTTAAGCTTTTAAGGTGACATATTGTAAAGACTGCAACAATTAATCGATGAATCCATGATTAATCCATTATCCCATTAATTGACAACTATTTTGGTGTTTGATTAATAATTTTTGGTTTTAAAAATGTAAATATCCTGATGTCAGCCTCTCAAATGCAAATATTTTACAATTTCCTTAGTCCTCCATGAAAGCAGACCTATTATCTTTGTGTTTTGGGCAAAAAAAGATATTCACACACATCAGCTTTGACTTTGGCAAACAGTGATGGACATTTATGCCTCCTTTCTGATATGCAGCGGATCAAACCACTAACGGCTTGTGTTTGGTTCATATTGATTTGGTCCGTCCAGGGCCTAACCGATTACTTGACTACTCAAAACAACAAGCTTCAGATTAATCCACTAAGAAAATACCGTAATCGTTAGTTGCAGTCCTAATAAAGACTAAAAAAAATGTCACAGCTAACCTTGAACACCTGGAAAGTGATCTTTGACCAATTGCCTGAATGTGTACTCCTTCATTTGCTACTGCTTGTCTTCATCAATGTAGGGAGCGCCATGGACTGGGTGCCAGTCAATCACAGGGCATAAATAAACAAACAACCATTCAGTTTCACAACTATGAGCAATTTAAGGTCTCCAGTAACTTAATAAGCAGGCTTTTGGACTGTGGGAGGAAACTGGAGTACCCAGAGAAAACACACATAAGCCTGGGAAAACATGCAAAATCCACACAGAGAGGTCCGAGTAATGATTTGACTTGAATTTCCTATATCTCGTAAATAAACAGAATGCTATAAAAAAACAAACTGAAAACTAAAACTAAGCTAAAAAAAAACAGTAAAGAGGAAAATACACACCACACAGATAAAAACATTAACTTCAGGCACTATGATATACAAGTGTTGTATTCGACACCTTGAACCAGTTGCATAATGATAATGAGGTGTGACAGCTATAAAAGTACAAGCAGGTCTTTGTACATAGATGAGAGCAGGGCATGAAAACCAGAAGAGTGTGTTAAAACAGCAACACCAACAGGTCAGAAAGTTCACACAGAAGCTGCAGCACGTACAAGTGCATATCTTCACTGACATTCACTGTCAGTGTATAATAATACAATCACAAGCACATTGCTACAGTGTACCACGGCTTCTCAGTTACATTTGTCCAAGGGCCAACGTTTTCTCATCAGTGGAACCATGAGAAATCAAAACACATTCAAGATCCAGTTACAGAAATGGCATATTGACTAGGGGTGCGCCGATCGATCGGCCACCAATCAATATTGGATGATTTTTGTAAAAAAACAACAACACATGATCGACTGAGAGTAGAGCTGCTGCTCCTTCACATTGAGAGTAGCCAGTTGAGGTGGCTCGGGCATCTAGTGCGCATGCCTCCCGGACGCCTCCCTGGTGAGGTGCATGCCCAGTCGGGAGAAGGCCCCCGGGGCAGACCTAGGAGACTCTGGAGGCATTATGTCTCAGCTGGCCTGGGAACGCCTTGGGGTCCTCCCAGGAGAACTGGAAGAGATAGCTGGGGACCGGGAAGTCTGGACTTCCCTACTGGGACTGCTGAACCCATGACCTGGACTCAGATAAGCAGAAGACAATGGAATGGAACACATGCTTGGCATATGCTAATAAATGTCTTTCCGATTGGCGTGTGGTGGCAAATCCTACATGTATGCTGTGTCTCCCATTGAGCCGACAAGGAACACACTTTGTTCCGTATTGCCGCGAGAATCAAAACTATTCTGTAAAATCTCCATGGCTTAGGCGGACATTTAAATATTTATTTTTGATTTATTTTTTTAACAAAAAATGCATGGAATATCTTGTTGCATGATCAGGTAATATTAAAGTTTAGAAGAACGGCACGCAGTCCAATTTTTCTGTCAAAATGACAGAACAAATACATTTAGAAGGTAAAAGGTTACGTGCATTATTATTCCTAGGCTTTCACGGGCCACATAAAATGATGTGGCGGGCCTCTTCTGGCCCCCGGGCCTTGAGTTTGACACCTGTGGCTACAGCAAAAATTAAGAAATTGACCTGACTGACTGTTTCAATACTTCTGGAGGGCACTGTATGTATGCAGCAGTGTCATCGCAGGTTATATTCCTTGGAAATAGCATTTACTTTGTGACAAACACATCAGCATCCTCACTGCATTTTCAGTACATGCATATTTTGTAGTCCAGTCGTTAATAGCCAAATTTTCAGGGTTTGCATTTCTTTTTTAAAGAGTTGATCGCACCATATTTGTTTACATACCATCTTCTTCTATGCTGCTTCATTGTGACTTACTGTACACGCTTTGCTGTTTCCCCCTGCAGAGTGGAGAAAGTAGTGCATGAACGAGCCTTCCTCTAGTTTGACAAAATGGTTTACAGTAAATGACTTGGGTGATGTGTGGCAGGCCAAATGAAAAACTTTTGGTGGTCTATACTGTTCCTTTAGTTGACTTATTCATCTTGTTAGTTTCTGGTCCAACGTCATAATTGTTGTACTTTCTTTTTTTCATTGGTCTCACTGTATAATTATGATTGATCTAATTGATTTGGCAGTAATTTACGTTTGATCGTATGAATAAACTACATTGACTGCCCTAAAGTGGAAACAAAAATAGAAATAAGCAATTTACTTGTGCTACAAGCAATGATGGTGTAGGTCAGGGGTGTCCACACCCACGGCCACATTCCGAGAAATGAAAGAGCCACACTGATATTTTGTAAAATAAGAAGTTAGATATATTTAAAGAAAAAACTGCATCTGTGTGATTGAAGTGAAAAAGCGTATTAGTAGTAGAACTATAATCTTTGCTGTTTTTTTCCCCGTTTTTGCTGTTGTTCCCCCCCCCCCCAAATATTTCAACCTCTTCTTACATAAATGTTATTTTCTTAATATTATTACTTTATTTTCCCATAATATTTTGGCTTTATTCTGATAATAATATAACTTTTTCCTCAATTTATTTTTATTAAAATTTCCAAATTGTCTTTATTTAACTTTTATTAAATTTTCTTTTATTTTCTTTGTTTCTCATAATATTACCAAAAAAAAACCCATATATAAAAAAAACATATTTAAAAAAAACAACACATTTTGTCTTTAATATTTGAACTCTATGCTACATTATTTTTCCTCATATATCATGTTTATTTTCGTAAAATTGCAACTTTTTTTCTCATTAAAATAGGAATTCTTTTCTCTTAATATTTTCACTTAATTCTCATAAAATTACTGCACTTTTTTTTTATTTCTGCTGTTGTTCTTTTTTAAATGTTCCAGCTATAGCAACTTTTTCTTGTAATTTTTTTCTTGTAATTATGAATTTATTCCCATAATATTTCAACTCGTAACATTACATACAACTTTATTTGTTGTTTTGTTTGTTTTTCATAATATTATGACTTTTTAAAAAACGTGTTTTTTAAGGGGACATTTAAGGGGACATTATTTTTCCATCTAATATTGTGACATTATTCTTGTGAAGTTACAACTTTTTCCTGTTAGATTAAAAAAAAAAAGTTTTATTTATAATGTGCCGCGGGCCACTAAAAGAACAGCCGGCATTGTGGACAGTTGGCTGGCATGGCTGTGCTCCAGCTTTCACTCAGCTTCTGTTCACTTGCAGGGACCAGCAAGAAGCAGCCACACCCTGTCAAAACCAGTCAGTTTCCACAAACCAGGCCTTCTCTGGACACAACTGGCCTTTTCTGCAGCCATAGGCACTTGTTGGTTCAGTGTGATTCTGGAGAAACCATTTCTAAGAACACATGTTTGTGAGATGATGTCACTGTTTATGCCCACACTTGGACTTGGAGGTGGCTGCTTTTTTAAAATTTCTTATTTAAGTGGCTGTTATTTAAGGTCATGGATTTTAAAGCTCAAATTGAAGATCCCATTTATTATTTTGAAAAGTAAATTAGATATTAAATACACAGCAGATAATTCTGTTGGTCATAAGAAGTCATGAAAACGGTAACAGTAACTCAGATTTTCCAACACCCAGTCTTCCTCTCGCTCTCTGCACTGCACCACAAGCCACACATGTCTCCAAATAGCAGATATAGCATCTGGCAAAGAAGTGCATGCTAATTACAAGGCATGAGGAGTATACGCTACAGCTGGAGACAACACATGCAATCTTATACACACACACACACACACAGCAGACATAACACCATATAAAAACACAGTTTGTGTGCGTGCGTCTTTTTGTGTAAATTGTGTCATATCCTGTGTAGCTCAAGTGGGATTAGCAGCAAGAGGTTGGTTTAGCATAGGTTTCGTTAAATATATTCCCATCTAGTATGAGACCCCTATTGAGCATAGTCTACACACAAACATGACCTGTCACCTCTCCCACACCCTCTGTAACCTCTTTGCGCGCTGTCACCTCTGAAGTTCATTCCCTGTTCAGATCCGCTCTAAATTGACTTCCATTCCTGGAATTCCACAACTGGCGCTCTGTGTCCAACCTCCTCCTGAACTCTAGTCATCACTCCTCCGTCCACAGCCAGCTCACAAAGCCTCTTTCTCAGCCGCTACAACCCACATCCCCTGCATTACATTACCTACAGTCAGACGCAGGTTGAGGGCTGAAAAGGCTCAGCATATACTGCAGACACATCTGGAAGATATTGTCTGCACAATATGCTCACTCAACCCCTTGAAAGTTACACAGTTTTACTATCATATTCACTCGCTGGCCAGAACATTAGGTTCATTTGCAGTATCATAATGACCAAATATGATACAATAAAATATAAACATTTGTGTTTGTGAAGTCTGCATCACTCTAATGTAATGGATCCTCTACATCAGGGTGTCCAAACTTTTTCCACCGAGGGCCACATAGCGAAAAATGAAAGGATGCAAGGGCCACTCTTTAAACCAAGACATATACCTGTAGATATGCTAAAAAGTTATATACAGTATATTTTTAAAAAAATGCATTTGAGCTTTGTGATATCAGTGAAAAAGTGTATGAGTAGGAACTTTGGTCTTTGCTCTTTTTCGCATTTTTGTTGTTGTTTTTTTATTATCCAAATATTTCAATTTACATAATCTTCACAAATTTTGTTTGCGTTATATTCCGACTTTATTCCCACAATATTTTGTTGTTTCTTGTTAAATTATGTTTTCAGAATGTTCACACACAGACGCACTCTGGACACCAAATAATGTTGTCTTGGGAGAAATCACAAAAGACCTCAGCGTACCTCAAGACCTCAGCTCAGCGACATCGAAGGGATTACCTCTAACTCTTTGGGGTTTTTTTGTGCCTTTTTTTCAATATTTACATTGGATCCCCGCAAATTCGTGATTCAGCATTCATGGTTCTGTAAATTATATACGATTTTGGTTTTTTGAATAGATAGTTTTTTTACACAGAAAACACACCTAATTCACCCTAAGTTGGTAATCATTTATAAATATATAATAATACAAGTAAAATGTACAGCATTCATGTACCACATTTGAAAAATCCCCCAATGTTTACATGGTGTATGTCTTTGTGCTTCAAGACTTGAGATTTTGCACTTTGTTTAGCAGTCCTTGAACACACCATTGTTACATATATACAGTAACAATCCGGCCTCAAAACTTGCAGACAGTCAACACAAGTTAACATAAGATCGTAAATTATTACTGGAATAACCAAAGGCTCAAAGGAGAACAGCTAGCCGGGATGACGCTTCGGCCTGCAGAGCAGAGAAGCCTCGTACGACTTCTGGCTGCTTCAGGCTTCAGAGTGAGGTGGAGATGACCCCACAACATACGTAAATGTATCCTGTGACTCCGATTCATCTGTTCATGGACCATCTTACATTATCATTCATTGGTGGTGAGTAACTATACATTTTATAGTTAACATGTGTTTAATCAGTGTTTGAGCCATATTTGGGACTTAAACCCAATGAATGTATTTAGCTTATTAGCTTGTTGTTAGTGAACAATGGCAAATGAAGAAAGAAGAGGAGGGTTCTGGAGGTGAATCCATCCATCTATTTTCTATGCCGCTTATCCTCATTAGGGTCGCGGTGGTATGCTGGAGCCTATCCCAGATGACTTCAGGCGAGAGGTACACCCTGGACTGGTCGCCAGCCAATCGCAGGGCACATATAGACAAACAACCATTCACACTCACATTCATACCTATGGACAATTTACCTAATTAACCTAACATGCATGTTTTTGGAATGTGGGAGAAAACCGGAGTACCCGGAGAAAACCCACACACGCAAACTCCACACAGAGATGCCCAAGCGGAGATTCGGACCGAGGTCTTCGCAATTTCCTGATTGTGTGGCCAACATGCTATACCGTGCGGCCGTCATCAAGCTAGCGAGAGGGCTTGGAGGGTTCGGAGCGAGTCGTGTGTTCAAATAGACATTTTTATGCCCGTATCAGTTACTTGCAAATTTTCACCATGCGCCGGTAGGCATGGAACGTAACTCCCGCAAAATACTCTATTCCAAAAGAAGGACCTCGACAAGAGGGGTTAAGTGAAGAAGCATGTTAGCGGAAAAGGAGGAGATTGTACACCGTGAAGTCGGCAGACTCACAGCGTCTTTAATTACGGTGGGTAACTTCTTTTAACTCTCCTGTCTCAATTTAGAATCATGAGACGTGTAGGTTGATGTGTATCTGCGATGCAAATTATGTTCACACTTACTAACACTTTTAAAAACAGTTGTTAATTTATCTTTACATGTGTATGGCTGTTAAAATGTAACAACAAAGTACAAATCAGTAGTGGCGCAGGAAAAAATACCCCACTTCTGATAAGTGCAGGAAAAAGTCTTTCTTACTTACTTATTCCTTATTTACTTACTATATTTTTATGTTAAATTCTGATTCATATATACTGTATAGTATTTTACTGGCCTTTATTTATTTTTGCTTTCAGTTTTGCTGAATGTTTGGCAACAGAGAAGATAATGTTGTCCGTGAAAAACACTGCAAGTGAACAGCAAGGCTCAGAGATCCAAAGAAAGTGTAAAACAGCAACATTGTCTCCAATATGAGATAAGTAGCACACTTTTACAGCTGGACTGCATCACTTGTCTTTTTTGTAACCAAATCTAAGGCTGGACACAATTTTATGAATTAATTTGACATGACCTGAGCACAGACACAACACAAACACAAAGAAGACTTTCTGCAACACACACATACGCAAACACACACATACACAAACACAATTTACCAAACTAGGTATTTCCTCCCTCAATCTTTACACCAGGCCTCATTTTCCCCGCCCTCTACTTTATTTTCTTGCCCTCATTCCCTCTCTATCATTTCTCAGAAGCTTTCTAGGATTTCATTACATTGCGGAGTCTGCCAAGAGACACTAGCAAATAGACAGTGGGGAATCAGTACACAAAGCCAAGAAAGAAAAAGATAAAGACAAAATTGAAAGAAAAAAGAAGTTTGTAAATGTTTTTGACAATTCACATAACCTAATCTTTTTACTAGCCAGTCAATATACTGTCAAGGGGGGGTTGCAAAGGCGTACACGCCTCTCCACAGCTTTACAACAACAAGCTTTGTCTGCAGTGCTGGGAATCACAGAGCAGAGACCAACTGTATGTTAACAATGACCTCATGGCATCCGCAGTAACAATTTCTGATACAATAACTTTGGAATGTGGTGATAACACTATTATTACATCGATTACTTATATAAAACAATTAAAACACTGCAATACTGCAATACTGTCTCGTATGTCAGAAATGTTGGGTTTTGAGGCCGTGCTCATAGGGTTGGGTATCGTTTACATATTATCCAGTACCGGTACCAAATCGGTACTTTTAAAACCGGTACTTAAAAAATGGAAACATAAACATTTTCACCACCAAATGAATCTTTTTGTTTTTATGAAAATTTTGTGGTGATATGCAAGTTGAACAGAATAGTGGGGCTGCAAAGGCCTGTCACGATACAAATTTTGCTGATCGATAATTGTGCTACAAAATTATCGTCCATAATCGATTTTATCGAAAAACATTTTTTTTAGACAATTTTTTCAGTAACTGTCATGAGAGGAGTTCTTCACGTTTGCAACACTAGATGGTGCTCAAGTATAGTGTACGGTGTACCTCTTTGCGACATTAGCTTGACGCATAAGTTGCAAGCTATGTACAGTATGATTTTGCAATGTAGCCAGCGACACTGGTTGTGAGAGCGCACCATTTTGCACTGTTTTGTTTATATTTGCCAACCAAACAACTCGGTAAGCGTTACTATTTCCGGATGAAGGTTCCGCTGCCTGAGGCACCTACATCGGTAGTTTTTTTTTCACCATTAAGAAAACTGTCCGTGTTGGTCGTCGGTGTTCATACGCTCACCATGTTCATTCTCTTCAAAACCGAAATATTCCCACATTGTGGCTGTCGGCTGTGGCGTTCGCCTCAAAAACCTTCTGTGCCTTCTTCATGTTAGCGTACGCTGCCTCACGAAGGTCACTGCTAAACCCTTTGTATCCACTCACTAGTAGCCCCGCCTCCACAAAGAGGCTGAATGAGATGAGGCCCCACTCTCTCTGTTCATTCCACTATAGACCAATGTACACAGACAGACGCAGAGTAAACCCTCTTGTCATCCAGCCTGTGTGGCAGAGCGACGAGCAGATGAAACACATGCATACATGCACATGTCAATTCATCGAGGGCGTTTTAATTATCGACCTGTTTTTTCGTTGGATTCATTGATTTATCAATTATCCTGACAGGCCTAGCTGCAACTAACAATTATTTTCTTAGTCGATTAATGTGAAGCTTGTTTCGATTAATCGAGTAATTGGTTCGGCTCTAGACAGACCAAATTAGTATGAACCAAACACAAACAGCTAGCGTTATAATATCAGAAAAAGAATACTCAGCACCCTTTTCCAAAGTCAAAGCTGGTGTGTGTGAATAAAACACAAAGATAATAAGTCTACTTTCATGGAGGAATAACGTTTAAAAAAAAAAAAAAATCACATTTGAGAGGCTGAAATCAGAGGATATTTACATTATTAAATAATAATAAAAAAACATTAATCGAATACCAAAAGAGTTGTCAATGAATTGGATAGTCGATTAATTATGAATTCAAGGATTAATTGTTGCAGCTCTACAAGAAAAAAAAATTGAACCCATTATGAAATCTCAAGTATCATTACCGGAGATGGGCATAGTAACTGATTATTTGATGAACTGCTCAGAATGTGTCTAAGTACAATGCAGTATTGCAGCAACACATCATCAGTAGAGTAAAACCAACCAGACTCACAACGGTCTAAGCCCAGGTCATGTTCCCTATTAGTGACTGTCCCTGGCTGTTAAGAATGTGTCTAATTATTCCTGTCTTGAAGCAATTGAAACAATTGAGTGCACTACTTGGCTGCAAAACAAGTCCAAAAAAGAACAACATGACATCATGGAAGACCAGCAACATTTACACAGTCCTCTGCTATGGCACAACATCTCCGAGCAGCCATACTCTGCTCAGTGTACTGGCAAGGAAACAGGACTTAAAAACATTGAAAGATTATCCAATTTAATTCAAAAATAATGTTCAAAAAATAACAATGAATCTAATTGACTGGTAATTTTCCCAATTGTCGATGAAGGAAATTCAGTCACATGTCCTGCATATTCTGCACACTCAAAATCTCTGTGGTGGATTCTTCCTGTGACACATACAACAAATGAATCAATACCAAATGCAATACAGTACAGGCCAAACGTTTGGACACACATTGTCATTCAATGCGTTTTCTTTATTTTCATGACTATTTACATTGTACATTCTCAAAACTACGAATGAACGCGTGGAATTATGTACTTAACCAAAAAGTGTGAAATAAATCTAAATATGTCTTATATTTTAGATGTATTTATGAATTTTTTTTTTGATAGTGCTGCAAACCCTTGGTGTTTTCTCAATGAGGCTCATGAGGTATTCACCTGAAATGGTTCTCACTTCACAGGTGTGCCTTGTCAGGGTGGTGTCAGGTGGACTTTCTTGCCTCATGGTCCCATGGTGTTGGGACCATGGGGTTGTATTGTGTGTGTCCAAACTGTTGGCCTGTACTGTATATAAGACCAAAATATGCTGTTGAGTCATACAATTGTAAAAGCTCAGCAGCCATTATGACTGGAGTTCGGTCAGTCCCATCATGAAAGCATGTGGTAACACTGCTGTTTATATTAGAGCTCTAATCAGCCTCCCTGGAGAACAGCTTCAGATCTAGGCCACTGAGCAGTTTGGGTCGCCCCAGCTTTTAGGGATGGTTGCCTGTTTTCCTCCACTTCAGGTAACATAGCTTTTTTGCAGTCTACATACACTACTCACAAAAAGTTAGGGATAGTCTGCTTTTGGGTGAAATTTCAGGGTGAACTTAAATGCAGCCCTTTCGCTATATCGCAGATAGAACATCGCTCCCTCAGTCATCACGTTTTTTCAAAAATGTATAAATTAATAGATGACTGCTGTTTTGTGGTTGATTATGGACTATTATTAGTAAAAAAGTATCGAAAGACAAGTAATTTGTCGTATTCTGGTCACTAGGTGTCAGTAATGTTACACTGATGAAACATTAGATTACACTGCATGTAGTCAGCCATGGCATGTCCAACATGACATCATGAAAGAGGTTCTCCCAGGGAGAGCCCAGCCACCTCACCGAAACTCATTTCATCCACTTGTACCCGCGATCTTGTCCTTTCGCTTACTACCCAAAGCTCATGACCATACTGTAGGTGAGGGTAGGAACGTAGATCGACCGGTAAATTGAGAGCTTTGCCTTTCAGCTCAGCTCCATCTTCACCACAACGGACCAATGCAGAGTTCGCATCACTGCAGACGCCATACCAACCCGCCGTCAATCTTGCGTTCCATCGTTTCCTCACTTGTGAACAAAACCCAGAGGTGCTTTAACTCTTCCACCTGGGGAAGGATCTCATCCCCGACCCAGACATGGGACTCCACCTGCTTCCGAGAACCATAGACCTGGACTTGGCACAGCTGATTCTCACCTCAACTGCTTCACACTCAGCTGTGAACCAATCCAGTGAGAGTTGAGATCACGGCCCAATGAAGCCAGCAGGGCCACATCATCTGCAAAAAGCAGGGACCCAATCCTGCAGCCACCAAACCAGAACCCCCAATGCTCCTGGCTGCCCCCAGAAATTCTGCCCATAAAGGTTTTGAACACTATTGCATTCAATAAATAACTCATAGCAAAACACAAAGGTGGTGTCCATGTTGATCTCGCTGCCACATCGCGTTGGCAACAATCACGTCTTCAGTGAAGGTGAAAGTAAATGTTAAATGTTAATTTATCCCTTTCATTCATCATATATATGTATTTATATGAATGTATTTACATGCTTTTTTATTGTTTTCTGCATGTAAAATTGTAAAAACATTTTTGATGATTATATTTGTGGAAATAATTAAATATATTTACATTATGTCTCATTTTAAAAAATGATTCAGTTAGAGTATGTTTCTGTTAGAGTCAGACCTTCTGGAGCGGATTAATTACGCTAACCAAATGTTCTACTGTATATAACTTCTCCACGGTGCATTATCATTCATTAGTGGTGACTACCCATACATTTTATTTAAAAATGTGTACAATAAGTGTGTGAGGCATACTGAAAAGAGAAGGGGCGGGTTCTGGAACTGAATCTATTCTAACAGTTACTCTCATTGCAAATGTTCATCCAAAATCGGAGGAGAACTCAATCAGTTCTGAAATACTGGACTTTTCTTCAAGAAGATAGAAGGTACAATTGTGGAACATGGAAATGGAAATAATAGGGCAAACATGCCATTGCATCATACCAAAGTCATGCTCATATTGCTCACAGCCGCAAGGAGGCATATTTGAATGTTTTTTGCGCATTGCTTTGACATGCCATGTTGTATCATCCAGTAATAAACAGCATTCTCAATTCATATTTTTTGTTATTTCAGCTGAACATTTAAACTATTTGACTATAGAATACATTGACAGTGACTGGAAATGGAAATTTGCTTTAACCAACCTTGTCAGCAGTGAGCTCTCTAATTTTGATGATCTGAACCCTGAACTTCATAAGTAGAGCTTCGAGGACCATACACTTGTCCTTCCAGTCCTCCTGACTCATAGTCTCCTCGCCTTCTGCCATACTGCCTGGACTCTGGAAAACACATACACATTGACGTCACACACAAACAAAAATTAATTTGTTTTTGTTAATTTTTAACAACCACATCCATCATATCAGAGGTAGGTTGACCCTTTTGATGTATATCCTGAATAAAATGCCCTGGAATAGCTTTAGCAAAATGGGTTTTGGACGTTGTTTTGCAGGAGCCAGCACCTTGAAATATTCCGAGGTTGAGCCCAGCTGGACCAGTGTGGGCAGTGGGTGTATCTCTGAGCTCGACCAAGCGAAAAAAACAACCCCGGTTTTCCAGTGCTGACGTTGGAAAACAGATAAAAGACAACGCCGGATGAGAATCTTTGATGCCAGACGTATATGCTAGAAAGCGTGGCTTTCCCCTCCATATAATAACCGCTCATTACCAGGCTGGCGTCTGAGCAAAGAGACTGCAAACATGTGTGGAGAAAGGTCATAAACTGGCTTCCACAGGCTTATTTCTGTCGATTGCTTTGCTGTGGCAAACACTGACGATGGCGAAGTGAAAGATAGTTCTTGGATGAGTTTCTATGAACGTTAATCCTCTTTATAGTTAATTTTCTTGTATTTTCCATCATGACAGACATACTTTATATTTTTTGTATGATCATCTTTTTCTTTTTCTTCAAAGTGTCATTTCATAGAGATGAAGAAAGGATGTGGTTGGCAGTTGTGAGGCTGTGTCACCCCTGAGCCATGCTTGTTTTTGTTTTTTTTTGACTGCTTGATGGCCCTTTCTATGTCTCGCTTTCCTAACTTCCTGTTGGTCAGACTGACAGTGTTGAAATGCTATCTAAATGACATATTCGGTTTGGGTCTAGACTGGATGAACTATTAATTACAACAGCGCATTGCAGTCTGTGGGAATTCTTACTCACCGTAAGATTACGATTAGACATCATTAGACATCAACACTTCTCACAAGAATTTGTGTTCATAAAGTCACATACTGATGTCTTTCAATTCTAACAATTATTCCTTTATGATGAAGATTTGCCACAGTTAGTACATCACCGGCTGGCACCAGTCTCAAAAGTATGTTATTCTATTTTTTTTCTTTCTTTTTACTATGAAACAAAACATACAACGACATCACAAAATCACCCTTTCTTAAAAAAAACATCCAATACTACAGTGTAGTCATTCATGTTAAGACATTTCATCAGTTTGCCGACTTACCTAATAGAAATACTGTATGCGATAAATCTCCGCTTCACGCCATGTCGACGCCAACTTCTATATACTTGTAATATTCCAGTTTAACGATTTCAGTTTAAAAAAAGACAGCACTTTGTCCTTTACCCAAGGAGTTTCAGGTAAAAGTTGGGAATGTGTCAGCGATACAGTGTAGTTTTGTCAAACACATCCAATCACAATTTTAGTGGGCGTCTTCCTGCGTGGGAGAAAAGTGACGTTTTTTTGATTGACGTATATCATCCACCAATAAGAACCGTGCGCGCTATTCCGTGACTGAGCCCCGGTTTGCATTTTTTAAACAAATGTGTTCACTCTTCTACCATGCTACGATCGATGTTAAGTGAAGCTATAATAAATAATAGAAACCATCAAATATTTTTTTATAAAGCGATCTTAATTTGACGCTTCTGTCAAACCGGATGTTGTATTCAACACTCATAGACGATTACTAAGTGAGTAAAGTATGTTGGAATTACAACGGGAAATTGAAAAAAATTCAAAGTAATTTCACATTACGCATCTTTAAAAAATACATTCGATTTTGGTTGAAGAATTGAATAATTTTAATCTAGTGTTGCTCAACAAATTCTAAGTCACCGTGTGCTACAGTTATTTTTGGTATTATTAGGTTTGAGTCTTGAGTGTGAATAATTATAAGCAAAGGAAAATGATGAACGGTAGAAAATGAATGAATGAATAACCGAATGAATGGATTTAAGCATAATACGGGAAATTAACTCTGAAACGTCTTCAACCGGAAGTCGTAGAAAGTGACGTAAGACGGAAGCTGTAGCGTCTATTGATAAACCACATGATGCAGGACTGAGGTAAACGTAGATCACCTTTCTACACATATTCCTACATTTTACACGTTTGGAGCCTTTTTTCTTTTGTCTAAATGGGGTCGTCAGTATTTGTCTTGCCTGTTGATGTTTCACGTAGAGTTATTGTTTTATAGCTAGCCAAACTTGCTAGAGGCAGCACACAAGTTGACGTTAAAATTGTGGAAAAAGTCCAAAGGTGTGTTGTTGAGCATGCTTCTGTTCGTGCGTGAAAAAGAGAGGACGTATTACCTCGTCTTATTCTTCTTTCAAATAGGGTCTTTTTTGGAGGGCTGCTGACTTGAACGTTGGTACTAAAAGTACTATTTTTTTAAAAGATTCTGAGTTGAATACTGCTCCTGCGCAGTGATGGTGGTGAAAAAGAAGACACCCAAAGTTGAGGCTTTGGTTTTGGATGAAGAGAAACTGCAACGCTTGTTAGGTAATGTGATCGACAACCACTGTGGTCATCTATGGTTCTTGATACAGTTTATATTGTCACATTTATAATACTGAGCAGTGTATTCTTGCCTCCTCCAGCATCTCTATCAGTAGATGGAGGGCAAGATGGAGTGAGACAGGTTGCACACACTCTGCAGTCTTGTTTGGAGCTGAAAGAGCCAGTGCAGCAGATCCAGCTGGTCAAAAAGGTACTGCATTTTGACAGAAATGTCTAAAATATATTTGGAGCTGAAGCGGCGTACCTAAAATATTGCTTTTTGTGTTTGTATGCCAATCAGGTTGGTTCACAGCTGGAGGCACTCAGTGAAGAGAAAACCGATGGAGCACTTTTAGGAGCATGCCTGCACACACTGGCCTTGGTCTACATTTCCCAGCAGGCCAAAAACCCTTTGCGAAGAGCCATCGGCAGGTGCACAACTGCATGTACATGTTATCAAACGACTTCCTTTAAAAAAATAGGAATGAGACACAAAGTTCATGTGGAAAGTTGTTTGGGTCCTAAGGGGCCGAAACAGAAAGATCTATTCCTATTTGAAAATACCCATTGATGTGAGATGTGGTTCCTCATACAGTAATCCCTCGCCACTTTGCGGTTTGAATTTCACGGCTTCACTCCATCGCTGTTTTTAAAAAGTATATTGATTAATAAACCGTGCTGTTTCGTGATTGAATATGGGCTATTACTAGTTTAAAAAAAAAAAAAGCATGCTTAAGCAAATTCTGTGTTTTTGGCCTAAATGGAGCATTTTCAAGCTTAAAAAATGTCTAAAATAACATGTATGCTAAGAATGATATGTATAAAAACAAAAAAACAAACTGCGTCTCCGCTTTGTGATATAGATGAAAAAGCCTTATTGGCATGAAATATGGTCTTTGCTGTTTTTTCCCCACTTTTGCTGTTTTTCAATTTTTTTAAATATATAATATATAATTGTACAATTATATAATTTTTATTTATATTTCAAATTTCTTCTTAAATATTTTCATAAATTTTCTTCTCATAATATGACTTCATTCCCATAATATTTTGACTTTATTCCCACAATATTATAACTTTTTGCCCAACCTAATTTTCCAAAAAATTAGAACCTTGTTTTGTTTTTTATCACAGGGGTCTCCAACAGGTAGCACGTTTGTTTTATTGTAAATTGAAACAATTTTTTTTTTTCCTTTTAATAGTTCAACTCTATGCTACTAAAAATAATATTCCAATTATTTCAACTTTCTTCATGTACATTTTCTTTTTGGAATTATGACCTTTATTCCCATAATATTTTGACTTCATTCTCATAACTTTCTGTACAACCTAATTTTCCAAAAATTACACTTTATTTGTTGTTTTGTTTTGTATTTATTTGTATTACGACTTTAAAACAATGACATCTTTTTTTCTTTAATATTCCAACTTTGTGATACAAAAATGATGTTATTTTTCCTCATAATATTAGGTTATTCTCGTACGACTTGTTTTTGTCAGATTACAACTTTTTTGTGTTAATATTTTGACTTTACTCATGAAAAATTAGTGCTGATTTTTCACGAACGGCCACACTTTGGACACCCCTGGGCTTAAATTAAGTAAAATACAAATATACAGTAAGGGATTCAAAAAATGGATTCAAAGACACTGTGATGATATGTAGCATTCTGCAATGGTCACTAGGTGTCAGTAATGTTACTGTAATATTGGATGAGACACACAAGCACCAGACTTGATTGCTGGAACAACAGGCTTTTATTGCAGGTTTAAATGATGTCACAACAGGCACAATAATCCCTAACACGGGCTACTGTTGCGGCCATAATCTATGCCAAACTGAAAGTCAACCCTGAAGGTCTGACGTCACTTCCTGTCCGACCTCTCTCCCATACTAGCCCCGCAACATATTTACAGCAACACTTATGCTCATAAGTGTTAAGTGCTCATAAGTGTCATAAGTGCTCACAAGTCGTTGGCTTATTTTCTCTTACTATGTTTACTACGAATGTAAAGGTGGCTATAGGGGTGTTAGTTCATGTTTAGAGGGCTCTAATAATGTTTTAAAAAGTATTTTAGAAGCTTGTAAACAGGTTTTCTATGCTTTAACTATGAAAATGTTCCATTTATAAATAAGGAAGCCTGCTTTGCAGAAATTCACTTATCACGGTCGGTTTTGGAACCAATTAACCGCGATAAATGAAGGATTACTGTAATCAGGTTTAAATATTTTACCTAAGTAATAACTGTACAGGGTAGCTCTAAAAATTAGCATATAACTGAGATCGTACAGAAAGAATTGATTTTGAATTTGCATCTAAGTTAGAAGCCTAAAAGGTAATGTTTGTCCGTGTTGTCCTCTGCTTAGTGCCCTGGGTTTAGTACCAGCCTGGCTTCAGGAGCAAACCACAGCTTGTCTGTGTGAGTGCCTGTCAGAATGTTTGTCTGACACAAATCCAGACCGGTACTCACATGTTGTGGACACCATTGCTGGCTGCATGGATGGCTTCCTTCTGGGTAAGTGCATGGCCATTGTGCTACCTGTTGATTGGATGTTAGATACACCTTCCTTTCAGGCCAATAACTATCTACAATAACTCTATCATCAGGTGAGAGGTGCATCAATAAATTGTTCCCAGAAGGTTTGTTTGTAAATTCCTTATTTTATTTAATTTTTTTATTTTGAGAACAATCAACCTTTAACTCTTCTCTGTACAATCTAGTTTTGCAGTTTCTTTACAAGGGATTACGCGAATGCCTTCAGCAAAACAGGTATGATATAGTCAGCATTCAGAGTGTTTCTATTCATGTATCTTCCTTTTGAGAGTGTAAGTATCTTTGCCAAATGACTTTTGTGTTCTGACTGCACTTCTCAGTCAGCGTCTCACTTCAGAAGCTGGTCAATAAAGTTTAACTCTGTCTTTGTCGCCCTCTACTGTCTATATAGTGGTCTCCAAGGCAGACATGTTGCTCAAGCCCAGCTCATGCGTTCCTGCCTGATGACGGTGAAAACCTCAATGCTGGTCATTCAGAAGTGTCAGGGGTCTGTTAGTGCTGCCCTGCACAGCCACCGGACACTGGTGGACACATTGAGCAGCCTACTGGCCTGCTACATGCATATTGTCACTGACGGTAGGAAACTGTTCAAAACTTTAGCACTAATGTGGAAATGAACCTATCACTGAACTTTGGGCTTTGCTCCTTTCCTCCCCATTTTTGCATTTCCCCACACCCCCACAAATATTTCAACTTTCTTCTTTTCAAATGCAAATTTTCATCTCATAACGTTATGGATTTATTGTGGGGTTGGGAGATATGGACTTTAGTATGTATGACGATATAATAAAATTCAGCGGAGTCTTGTATAAAAAAGATGCAAACCTTAACCCATATAATTACAAATAATTCAATTAAAAGTAGGCTTACCTATGGCATTGTGTAGAGAGTGTCCAAAGCAAGCCAGTATATTCAGCTGCTTTCACAACATTAAATCCACTGTCAGTAGTTACACATGCTTGTTTGTTCTCATCTAAGTCCGATTCCTGGAGAAACTCCTTCAACTCTCTTACGATGTTTTCACTTGTGTGTTCCCCCGGTAAAAAAAAAATTGTCTGGAAACAGGCCGACTTCAAAGTGCAGTCGCTGCTTATGTAGTGGACCGTGAGGCTCATATATGGTTGAGTTGTTCGGCTACTCCACATGTCTGTACTACGTCGGCTACGTCGAAACCAAACCACTTCTACAGTTACAGAGGTACCTCCGCATTTAGCAACAATTTCTTCGTCTATAGCAGGGTTTCTGCTACATGTAATTGATCGTGGCAGTGCGCCACTACAAAATAAAAGTCGCCACACCTTAAAAATGAGGGGGTTTTTTTTAAGCTTGGAAACAATTTTAAGTAATATATTGTATGAATGTACTGTATATATATGCTATATAGATACATACAGTATATAGCTTATTATTTATGCAAATATTGAAAACAATTATTTTGAAAATGATTTAAAATATCATAAAAATGTTTCACTGCATCGGGAAGATCTGAGTTTGAATCTCCGTTGGGCATCCCTGTGTGGAGTTTGCATGTTCTCCCTGTGCGTGCGTGGGTTTTCTCCAGGTACTCCGGTTTCCTCCCACATTCCAAAAACATGCATATTAGGTTAAATGGCGACTCTAAATTGTCCATAGGTATGAATGTGAGTGTGAATGGTTGCTTGTCTATATGTGCCTTGAGATTGGCTGGCGACCAGTCCAGGGTGTACCCCGCCTCCCGGCCAAAGTCGGCTGGGATAGGCTCCAGCATACCCGCGACCCAAGTGAGGATAAGCAGTATATAAAATGGATGGATGGATCTTTATTTTGATAAGCATGCAAAGAAATTGCCTGTCTGCCTTGCCGGCTGGCACTTGACCAGTGACCAGATATGCGACACGTCTTGTTGACTTTCACTTTGTTTCTTATTATTGGGGGAATGAACAATATCTTGTAAAATGCGTAGTCAAATGACGGCAGCTTGTCACATGCTAAGCCTATCTCTGCCAATGTGTCTGATCGCTCACGTTTCAATCTCATTCCACTTTCTGGCATTTTTGTTTACATGCCTGCCTGGCGGCATCGTTGGAATCGACATCAATCATCGATTATCATCACAACTTACTTTTTTAAAGTGTCACTTAACAATCTTGCTCTCTTGTTATCATTATAATACTTATGGCTTGTATTCAAAACACTAGTTGTGCATACTGTATGTTATCATAATATGCAAGTTATTCTTGTGAATTTTTTTCATGTTGGAGTACGATTTTTTTCGTAATATTTTGACTTTATTTTTGTATAATTACAGCTGTTTTCTTCATTTTTGCTGCCATTTTAATTTTCCATCTATTTCAACTTTCTTCTTGTAAATGTTTGTCTTGGAATTATGACTTTATTCCCATATTAGTTTGACTTTATTCTCGTAATATTACAACTTTTCTGCAACCCAATTTTCATGACAACTTTATTGTTTTGTTTTTTCATAATTTTACAACCAAAAAAATAGCATCTTTCTTTAACATGTCAACTTTATGCTACTAAAGCGAGTAGTATTTTTTCTCCGAATATCACAACATTACACTCTTACGACATCTTCCCCTTAGATTGCAACATTTCATTTGGCCACTGGTGGTGGTATTGAGGGGCCATCTATGAATGCCAAGGTGAGCAATAACAGGAGCTTGGGTGATGGGAGGTCACATGTTTTTCCATTGCTCATTCACTCTCTCGCTCTCACTCTTACTCTCACTCATCATTCATCTAGCCTGCCACTACACACTACCACTCTGGGCAACGGATTTACTCATTCATAATAAGAAAAAACGGGAACATACCCTAAACTTAAACTTCTGCCTGGATATTGTTTTTTGTACCTTGTTATGATCTGGATCTCCCACACCCAGAAGCAACTAAAGATGGTAGGACTTGATAGTCGCTGCACAAAGCAAGGCAAAGCAAAAATCTGTGGTTGGACTTTGGTGTGGAACAATTTGAGAGCATATACCTCAACTCCATAAAACACCTTTTGGGATGAGCTAAAATGCAGATTTTAGCATCATCCTGACACCTTGCCATGCATTTCTGAATACTTTTGTCTATGTATTAGCCTTCAATATTGTATCTATTGGAAATAAGAAATGGATGACCGTAATCCCTTGTTTATCTCTTAATTGGTTCCAGATTAATTTCCATGAAGTACGATTCCTTATTTATAAATGGAATATTTTTGTAGTTGGCGCATAGAAAACCTGTTAACAACCTTCTAAATACAGTTCTTAACATTGTTAGAGCTCTCTAGGCATGAAATAACACCCCTATAGTCACGTTGACACTTGTATTACCCAAAATGGTAGAAATAACATAAAACAAGCCATTTAAGATCCAAAGATTTGTACATGTGTGTGTTGCTGTCAGTGTGTTCTGGTGATGCAGACAGGAAGTTCAGAGTTGAGTTTTAGCTTGGTGTGGATTATTGCCTCAACAGTAGCCCATGCTAAGGATTAGATAGACAAAAAAATATGTAAAATGTGCTTAAATATGCATTTTTTTTTTTTTTACTTGTAATACGCTGTATTCAACCACAAAACGGCATGAATTATTAATATATTTTTGTAAAACCGTGATAGAATGAAGATATGTAGAAAAATATGTATTTGCTTGAATATGAAAAGGTGAAGTAGTACATTAATAACTCTTCTCTTCCTTTTTCTCTCATCTGTTTGTGCCTCTGCATGCAGAGGAGTTTATACAGGCAGTTCAGAGTACAGCTGGCATGGCCATAGTCGTATTAATCAGATCTGTGATGGGCTCTGGAGATGAAGTTGCGTCTGTGGTGAGTTGAACATTTGAATATTCGAATCATATATAAAACAAATAATAACATCTTTAACTCATTTTAAACATGGCATTTGCCAATCTTACTTAATTGTATAAAAACCATGAAAAAGTTAAAATGAATATGTAACTATAGCATGTTCATTATTGAAATATTCTTCAGCTGAACATATTGTCTTGTGTCCATGTCAGGTGTGCAGTTTGCTGCGTAGCTCAGTGCAGGGCTTGGATTGTGCGCCTTTGTGGCTCAAGCAAAGGTGTGAGCGTCTGTGTACAGGTACACGCCCGCCTGGTGTCTCTGTGTATCTGTGTCATGGGGCTCTGGCCATGCTGAACTGGAAGGGTGCCCTTCCTGGCCCACAGTGGGAATCACTGCTGCTGTTGGTACCAGACACACTGCTGGATGTAGATGCCAGGTAAAACAATTAATTTAATCATAAATTATATCGAGGAAAAGGCTTCTTGAGACGTCATCTGTACTTCTGTGAAGAAGGTGTCGGACGTTTCGCTCCTCATCCGAAGAGCTTCGTCAGCGAACTAATAAGTGCTGGTAGCTATCCTATCCTGTTATAGGATAGGATAGGATTATACCACTACTCCGCCCAGGCTTAGTGTAACGAACCAATAGGAGGAGGGTGTTGGCACACCAATTCCGCCCACTCTTACTGTATTTAAGGCCTAAGCTACCAGCACTTATTAGTTCGCTGACGAAGCTCTTCGGATGAGGAGCAAAACGTCCGACACCTTCTTCACAGAAGTACAGATAACGTCTCAAGAAGCCTTTTCCTCGATGGACAACTCCTGTACAACTGAGAGCCTACACAGACACATCATAAATTATAATTAATAAAAAAAAGGGGGAGGGTAGGGGGTCGAAAATTGCCCGATACTGATGAGTAGCCGATCGATTGGAACATCCCTATAAACCACTGATGTTTTCCTTGGTCTACCTGTTCCACATATGTTGCTTTGCACTGTACCAGTGGTTTATTTCTTCTTCAGGACATTCCAAATGGTTGAACTGGGTATGAGCAGTGCTTGTGCAATGGTTTCAATTGATTTTCCATCTTCTCTCAGATTCACAGTTACTTGTTTTTCACCCAGAGACAGATCTCTGGTTATCATGTTGTTTTCACCTCTACAGTAAATGCAGTCTGCACAGGTTTGTTTTATTCTGTGTATTCTTCTATCTGCAGTATGAAAGAGTTTAGTACCGTGATGGTGGTAGTTCGGGTCCTGACCCTATGGAGCCGTGCTGCCCTGGAGTATCTGCAGGGAGAGAGGCACCTCTGTTCCCCGAGCCTTCAGCAGTCACTCGGTGGAGAGTCTGATCTACACAGACGTCTCCTAGAGCATATCTACTCCCACTGGGAGCATCCTTTAGATGGAGTTCGCCAGCAAACACACTCCTTGTTTCGGAACCTCCTACTACTCCATCAGCATACCAGTTCGTCCACCTCGGAGTCAGTACTGGACGGGTATGGTTTAGAGCTCATGCAAAGACTGCTCCAGCTAGAGTGGCACATGAGGGGAAAATATGGAGCTCTAGGGTGTCTTGTTGAGCTCTATGGTGCCGGGCACCTGCTGGAAATGCAGCCACAGCTGCCTTCATGTCTCCTGGGTCTGATGGGTGACCAGACCTTGGCTCCGTATGCCAGTGACCTGCTGGAAAGACTTTTTATAAGCCATAAGCAACTGCTTGCAGCTGAAGCCTGCAAAAAAAAGACATGTGAAGAAGACTGGATGGAATGCTGGCACCAGATGTGGGTTACTCCCCTACTACAGGTGTTGTGCAGTGCAAGAGTGGACCAGACCAATTACATCTTAGATTATTTTCTACCTAAATTGCTGCGCTGTAGCCCGTCCAGTCTGACACACATGGTGCAGGCCTTGCAACACAGATCGTCCCGCTGCATAGGTAAGCTTAGAACAAATTGTATATATTCTTGCAGCATAGGTGCCTATTGACACATAAACAGTATTTACTGTGCAGGTTTTTGATTGGAGGATAAGCGGCATAGAAAATTAATAAATAAATGAATAAGGTTTTTTCGATAGGAGCATTTACGCTCTTCTTATCTTCACTGATTCAGGTTCATCTGACAGCAGGGGTGCACTTGGGGCTCTAATGACATGCCTGCGGGCGGCCAGGGCTCAGGGTGTGATGCAGACTCCAAAGGAAGGTCTCTGGGGGGGACTGGTGCCCATCATCTTACTTCGGCAAGCATTGATACACAAACATGATCAAGTGAGTCCCTTGTTTCAGTGTAATGCGCTAATGTACACGGTCATCTTTCACCACTCCGTGCTTCGAATTTCGAAGTTTCGCTTTATCACTGTTTTTCAAACTATCTTAATTAATAAATCATGCTGCTTGTGGTTGAATATGGGCTATTATTAGTAAAAAATATGCATCTTTAATCACACTTTACTTTTTTTTTTTTGCCAAAATTAAGCATTTTCAAGCATAAATGATTTCTAAATGAATTAAAATACAACTAAGGCATTCAAAGATGTGATAATGTGTATTATTCTACAGTGATCACTAGGTGTCAGTAATGTTACTGTAATGTTTGGTGAGACACACAAGCACCAGAGCGTTGGGAGAAGCTTTTATTGCAGGTTTGAATTATTTCACAATGGGCACAACTAGGGATGTCACCATCAAATCTTCAGGATCGAGATTGGCTGCTGATCCACTGTATTTTGAAGATCGGATCATATGGCCTCCGCCACAAGAGCTGGCCGAGCCGGTTGCTGTATAACGGTCGTAACACTGGGCCACACTCTAACATGGTAGGTGTGGTAATGCGCCTCAAAGCAGGTTACCACTCGATTCCCGCCGCCCACAAGAAGAAGGAAACACAACAACGCCATGCAGACATGTCCACGGTGTGCCGTGGTGAAGTTAGTTTCATGTTCCTGTTCCCCCTCACTGTGCCCGGAATGCTGTGTCATGGTGCGGGGAGCTCACACGGGAAGTGCTGCTGTAACTGCTGGTTGTTTATACTAGGGACCATCACTAAATTAGTATTGCGTTGAAGAGAGTTTGTTTAAAAAAAACGTCATGTATTCTAAATCACACTACAAATTGATCTATAACCTTGTCAAATGATTAGCCCTACCCTAAAAGTATGTTGCACACCCATTTTTTCAAATTGTATATTTTATTTGATGGACTTTTATTGGGTCTTTTATTGGATTAGGAACCTGACTCTGAAATTTGTGACAAAAGCCCAACAATATTGTTAACAACAATATTTGAAGAGCTATTTTCATAACCATATTCAATTCCACAAATTCATGTTCGTAACAAAAGCTGATTAAAAAATGGATAAGGATCGGATCAACAAGACTATTAAAAAACTGGATTAGATCGGAAGCCAAAAAATGTGAATCAGGCATCCCTAGGCACAATAATGTGCTTACACGAGCTACTATTTCCGGCATAAACAACAGCAAGCTAAAACAGAACTCTGAACCCCTGACGCCACTTCCTGTCTGTGCCACCAAAACACATTCACGGCAACACATGAGCATGGCTCTTATTTATGTCTTAAATGGCGTATTTTCTGTTATTACGTCTCCTATGTTGGGTAATAAGAGTGTAAAGATGACTATGAGGGTGCTATTTCATGTCTAGAGGGTTCTAATGTTAAAAACTGTAAACAGGTTTTCTGCTTTAACTACGGACAAAAATATTCCATTTACAGTATAAATAAAGAGTCGTACTTCACGGAAACTCACTTATCATAATCGTGTCTGTCACCAGTTAATCGCGATAAATGAGGGGTTACTATTTTATGAATGTTTATGTTCTTTACCTTTTTAGGTAAGGATGGATGCTTTGGGGTTGGTGTGTGAGAGCAACCGCAGTACTGAGGTTCTGACCTCACAGGAAATGGACCTCATCCGCCACTTTCTTCTTCCCAACCTCAACAGCCAATCACCAGGTGTCAGACAGCAGACAATCAGTCTGTTCAAGAAGGTCAGTTAATCACAGTTTTTTCTTAAGTTTTTGACAAGTTATTTTGTTAGTTAACTGTAGATATGACCGACTTGGCTTGCATGGACTTTTCTCATCCTCTGTTGTACAGATGCTTTGCAGGGTAAAGGACAGCACACAGCTGGTGCAGAAGAAACTGAGCCAAGAGAGAGAGCAGGAGCAGAGAGACAAAGATCAACATACACTATGTCTTTATAAGGTATATTGCACACAATACATGCTGCCACCTTCTTCATCAATAGTTCTATTAAATCGTGTGCGTGTGTGTGTGTGTGTCATAGGAATTCCTGCAATGGTTATGTACAAAATTGTTTGAGGTTTTGCTTCCTGGAGCTTCTTTTTCGAAATGCCTGATGTCCCTTCACTTGCTTGGTCAACTAGCTCAGCTCTTCACTTTTGACGTTGGTATGTCTACACTCCTCAGCAACGTTATGCTTTCATAGCAGTGTCATTTCAAAGTAGCTCTAGAAATGTGGTTTCTTGTTGTAACCACATGAGCATTTTGATATTGTGACCTTTGCTCAAATTTTCCAGAATAAGTACTGGCATAATTTATGGATTTACATCTCTGGAACAAGTCCTGCTTTTATTCATGTTTTTCATCAGTGACAAGCCTCTCCATTACATTTTACATTATGTGACATTCTGTGTTTTCCTCAGGGCCTGAAGGATTTGCCCTTGGTGACGTTGTGACCCCTACGTATGCTCAGAATGTCCTCTACTGTGTAGCAAGCAACTTCCTGGAAGTCAAATTGCTGGCTTCAACATTGCTGGGGAAACTTCCTCCCTCTGCTGTAGGACTTCAGGTTAATATGGGTGCCCACATTCACAATTTTTAACACTCATGAATTGTATAGGTGTGTGTACATGCAGTACAGTATTAGAGTACATCCCTTGTTTATCACGGTAAACTGGTTCCAAACCTGACTGTAATAAGTGAATTTCCACAAAGTAGCATTCCGTATTTATAAATAGAATATTTTCATAGTTAGATGATAGATAACCTGACGGCCTTACTAACACCTAGTCACCAGTGTAGAATGCTACATATCATCACAGCGTCTTTGACTGTGTCTTCTGAATGCCTTATATTTGTGTTTTACTTCATTTCGCAATTTTTATGCTTGAAAATACTTGAAAATATGTAAAATTTGCATAAATATGCAGATTTGTTTGCTAATAATAGGCCATATTCTTTTGTCTTCTATTTGTCTCCAATGCTACTGGTTTAGTTAGAAGCTGACATGACAAATTAGCAATTTCTGATTTACTCATTTGTGTCTGTGGGGTTAGGAACAAGACACGATGCGCGGAGTCCTTCAGGCTGCATTGGACCTGAGCACCAGCACCAAACCCTTTGACAGTGTTACAGCTGCCCACCTGCTAAACCTGCTGCTCCACCAGCCCAATCTGAGCCTGGCACTGCTACAGTGTGCCCAGGAGCAGGGACTTGACTTCCAGCCTCCCTCCTCACTTCCATTGGCGCCTGATGTTCTGGAGGCTAACACTTTGGCTGGTAAGGTATTGATCCAGACTCGAGAGTTGCACTTTAGATCATATTGTGTATAACAATTTCAATGTTTTCCCTCCACAGTGATCCAATTCTTGCTGCTCTGTCTGCAGTCAGAGGTCTCCAAAGCAGAGTCTTTCCTATTGCAGGCCGCTGCTTCCTCTCCTCTCTATGGCAGAGTCCACTGCATCACCGCCGTCCTGCAGAGTCTGAACACAGAGTGAGAAAAATCATTACATTTGTAATGGGGCACAAGGGGGCGCCAAATATTGGCATTTTTTACAGAGAATCCTCAGAGTAATGTGTGAGCATAATATACTGTATTGTACTGCTGTGTTAGTAATGTTCTGTCTTTCACTATGTGTCTCTAGCATAGATAGGTAAACAAAAATACATTATTTGTAGTAAATGGAATGATGAAAGTGAAATTGGGTAATTTCCCCTAGCACAGCTGATGAGCTCTCCTTTTGTCGTGGCCCGATGTACCAGGAACAGATGTGGCCAGGTGAACAGATGAAAGTGAATAAATCTGTCTTTATTTACACTAAAGTGTGTAACTGTATAAACGCTAATGCCTACTGACAAAAGTTCAGGTTGCGTTTTTTCGAAAGTATATTACTTAATAAATCAATTAATACATTTTATGGTTGTACAAGGCCTGTCATTAGTCAAAAAGTACGCATGTTTAAGCAAATTCTATGTAATTTTTGCCTACATTAAGAATTTTCAAGCATAAAAATGGCTAAATGAACTAATACGTGTATATAAATATAAGGCATTCCGAAGACTTATTCAAAAATGTGATGATATGTCGAATTATACACTGGTCACTAGGTGTCAGTAATGTTACTGTAATGTTTGGTGATACACACAAGCATCAGACTTGATCTCTTTTATTGCAGGTTTGAAAGATCAGGCACAGGAACAGGCACAATAATCCCTAACACAGGCTACCATTGTGGCTATACCAAGCTCTGAACTCCTGCCGTTACTTCCTGTCCGCCCCCCATTCAGCTCCTCTATCACTGGAACACATGAACATCAAAACACGACCACAAGTCTTAGTTATATGTCTGAAATGGCTTATTTTACTTTTATTTACTATATTGCGTAACAGGCTTGAAAAGGTGACTGTAGGGGTGTTATTTCATGTCTAGAGGGCTCTAATGTTAACAACCATATTTAAACAGGGTTTCTATGCTCTAACTACAAAAATATTCAATTTTAAATTACTACATTGTGGAAATTCACTTATTATGATTGGGTGTGGAACCAATATAATGATCGATTACTAGACTGGAAATGTTCCTTAATCAGTGTTTGATTTTGAAAGCCACTCTAGCGATGACCTTATTAGTGCTCACTTGAATATGTATGTGTTTGCAGGACTTTGCGTCACACAGAGGAATGGAGGTGTCTGGTGTCGGAGCTCATTGCTGTGTGTTACAGGTTGTCTAATGTGGCCTCTCCTGTAGTTCAGAGCTCTTCCCCAGAGGGGCTTATCCCCATGGATGCTAGTACAGGTAATTTATGATTACACTGTATACAGTACATATTTCCTCCTGAATGAAGTGTGAGTATGTTATTTTGATAGTCTGGCAAGTTCTCATAGACAACAGTTTGGTGAATTATGTATAGTATCTGGCTCAAATTTCCTAATTTTACTACTTTTTTGCCATGGTAATTGTAATCGAATGTAAGGGTTTAGGACCAATGTGAGTGCCAAAATGATGAGGCCTTTTGGATGCATGTACAGATTGTCTCCACGTATTGGATCAATAGATGTGTGTTGCCTGTTACAGACACCTCAAGTGGACTGCAGAGGATCCTGCAGGAGATTCAACCCAGGGACACCAATGCTTTCTTTACCAGCACCAGAGAGCTGGATGCACACTATGAAGAGGATCAGGCAGAACATCGGACCACATGCATAACGTCACCAGGGACCGGTAAGTTACACACAACCATAACACTTTCATTCATTTTAACATCATACCATAAAACGTCTATTAATTAACTGAGCGTATCAACAATTATGATTATTGAAGACTTGCCTCATTGGTCTACAGTTTAAATGACCACAATTTACTTTTAGTTTTTCCCTGTTATACTAGAGATGTCCTGATGGGGGCAGTGGTTGTTTTTTTGTGGTATATGTTCTACCTTCATGTTGTCTCAATGAAAAATGATCAAACTTCCCTTTTTCTTTTGTGTGGTTCTGCACATGTGCGCGGGCATACTCCAGGTGGTGAGGACTACAGGGTGACAGCCCAGATGGTGCTGGTGTGTTGCTGGCGGAGCATGAAGGAAGTGGCCATGCTGCTGGGGCAGCTGTGTCAGAGCCTGCCGCTGCACTACACCAGTGACAAAGCATACAAACATCCTGGGATCATCACAGAGGAGCAGGTGAGACCTGGAATAGATGCCTTTGCGCATGCCACATTTTCCTTTCTGCCCTCATCACATGATGCATTTGGAGTAGTAATTAGTGCAACTATAATAATTACACTACATCATTCGAACACTGGCTCAGTGAAAGTGAACAACTTTGAATAGTACCAAACTATTGCTACTGAATAAGAGTCACATAGATAATAAGCAATCATGGCATGGCATTATTTTGAATACCATTCAGTTAGTTGTTAATTTATGTCAATTTGAAAGAAATCACAGCCCTATATACTGTATGTACCATACCATCTGCAGAAAATATTAAAAACAATTTATCTTACCATTATATACACTTATGCGGTGGTGACCTTCGGTTCATGTCGTCAGAAGGAGCCGATGGGCCTGTGGGTCCTAAACATGTAAGGCTAGTTGGATTAAAAAGATAAGACTCAATGTCAAAAATACAGTAATCCAGACCTGGCTGTGATAACTGAATTTACGCAAAGAATTTCCTTTTTTTTATAATTGTAATATTTAGAGCATCAAAGTGACGTTGTGGGTTCAGAGTTGAGTTTTAGCTCTGCTAGGTTACGGCAACAACGGTAGCCTGTAGGGGTGTTACAAGATCTCGTGTCACAAGTTCTTGCGAGTTTAAAAGGCGACAAGATTTCTTGTGGGCACTAGGCCTGGGACGGCAATAAATAAATTAATCACACAATAAATGAAAACCAATAATTTTGCTGACCTCAATACAGTATATTGCCATTTGCATGCGTGTCTGTTTTCCTTGTCTTCACCCTCCAGACAGGTGGAGGGTTCACTCTGTACATTGATTTCAGCACCTTGGAACGTTTGTTCCATAGAACGGCATGAACGGAGTTAGCCCTTTTGTCATTCATACAGTCTCGGTTGGTGGAGGAGGGGGGGCTAGCATATACACAGTGCAGAAGAGTGTAGCTTTGTGAGGAGCAATGCAAAATAATGTAGTCGAAATTAAATTAGTAGATTGCAATATATTGTCATATATATTTTCACTGTACTTCTCTTAAAAGTAATGTTAAAAACTGGTCTTGTCTCGTTCTCGTAAACCCAATCTCGTGTACTGTCTCATGCCTCATGACACCCCCTATTAGCCTGTGTTGGAGATTATTGTGCCTGAGATAATTGTGAGGTAATTCAAACCTGCAATAAAAGCCTGTTGTTCCAACGATCAGGTTTGGTGCTGGTGTGTCATTACTGACAGCTAGTGACCAGTGTACAATACTACATATCATCACGTTTTTAAATGAGTCTTCTGAATGCCTTATATTTGTATTTTATTTCATGTCGCCATTTTTATGCTTGAAAATGCTTAATTTAGGCCAGAAATATGTAAAATGTGCCTAAATATGCATTTTTTTTTTTACTATTAATAGACTTTATTCAACCATGAATCAGCAGGATTTATTCATTACTATATTTTTGAAAAAATGTGAGAGTGAAGCAGTGAAATCTGCACCAATCTGACCAGCATTGACTGCTGTTGTCAACGCGTTAAAGCAAGTCTAGATTTTTGTCGTTTTGACCAAACCACTGTGGTGCCACTCCAGTCGGACGTTGCTCTACACTGTTATAAATACAGTCTTTTTTTAAATAATCGGTGTCCTCTTGTAAAGCGCAAATCAATGGGACAGTGTCTCTGATACAAAAACTTTGATCAGTTTAAATCAGCGTTTCCCAAACTTTCTCAGCATAAGGTCCACGTATTAAAATGGGATTTATTCATGGGACCCAAACTTACAAAAATGCAATTTTTCAAAAATAAAGAAATAAATAAATGAATTTTCCATGGTTGACTAAGGCCTATTACTTGCCAAAAAATATCAAAAGGCAAAATATATGTTGTAACCCGGTCACTAGGTTGGTCAGCAATGACACAAAACATGAGACCTGACATTTCATTACATTACCTTCACACTGCATATAGTCAACCATGGCATGTCCGACATGACATAGTGGTGAAAAAAAAAAAAAGTTACCTTCCCATTCCATGTGGAAGTGGTACGTTTTTGGCTTCTTACTTTGTCCTTCTTGCCCACTTTGTTTGAAACTCTTTCTTAAGTTTAGAATAACTAAATTGGAGGCTAACTATTTAGCTCACTAGCATGCTATGCTTAAAACCGTGGCTGTCTCTTGTCTCTGCAGTGGTACCGTAGCCTGTGGATTAGCAATGTGATGTAAACAAAGAATAATGGGATTGTAAAGTGACTATAGCGGTGTTGTTTCATGTCTACAGGGCTCTAATAATGTTAAAGATTGTATTTAGAAAGTCTTAAACGGGTTTTCTATGCTCTAACTACAAAAATATTACATTTCTGAACATTGAATCCTACTTTGCGGAAATTCACTTATGGCGGTCAGGTCCAATTAACCAATGACCCTCCATAAATGAGGGACAACTGTATACAGTACATATCGTAATGATTAAGAACACAGCAGACATTAATGTATGACCACACAAACATAAATCAAAATCCATTTAAGAATAAATTGTGTGTTTATTTCACTTGTCTGCACATTTTGGACCATCCATCCATCCATTTTCTATGCCGCTTCTCCTCATTAGGGTCACGGGGACATGCTGGAGCCTATCCCAGCTGACTTCGGGCGACAGGCGGGGTACACCCTGGACTGGTCGCCTGCCAATCGCAGGGCACATGTAGACAAACAACTGTTCACACTCACATTCACACCTATGGACAATTTAGAGTTGCCAATTAACCTAACATGCATGTTTTTGGAATGTGGGAGGAAACCGGAGTACCCAGAGAAAACCCATACATTTTGGACCCTGACTTTTAAATTTAGGAAAGGCAGGTCTGTCTTAAAATAACAAACAAACAAAATTATGTCATTAAAAATAAATCAGGCATAGTCAGTTTGATGCATTAGATGCAAAGCAGAACTATATAAAAATGTTGAATCCGTCTGTATTCACTGTTTCCCACAGGTCTGCAGTTTGTGTGGCAGTGTGAGGGTTCTACATGACATAAGTGTCCAATTTGCATAATTGGCCGTGACACTAAACTTATTGTGTGTGTGGACGGGTAAAACGAGTGCTTTTTGGCTTGTGTCATAAGGAATATTTATTTATATTTTTAAACCTTATTTACTTATTTAACAACAGAAGACAAAGTTATTGACTTAGAGGTGGTTGGTTTCATTTTACGCAGCTGTAGACGTGCGCGTGTAAACCTTTATAATATTCACCGGTAGAAGAAAAAAAACATTTATCATATGTCCTCAGCTCCATGTAAGTGTGCACTGATTTTGAAGATACTGTACACATCATTGTACAATCAAAATCACACTTTATTGTAGCTGATGGGGAATTTCCCAGCATGCCTTGTGGGTATTTTGCAAATAACAAAGTTACGTGTTTGTTGTTGGTGCTTAATAGTTGTTACCCCCATAAAATGACATTTAATTGGTGTGGTTTGTTCATTCACCTGTTATGTGCGGTGCTGTTTATTTTTTGGTTGATCCATGAATAAGACTGTTGTGATGACCATCTGTCTGTTTGCACTGTGTTGTCAAGCTAGTTGTTGACTATTGCTTGCAAGTGGAAGAGCACCTTCCTCATGCAAACCGAGGTGCCTCAATCTATTGCACAGAGTTTTAACGACAAATAAATAAATGTATGAGAAACTCTGATATTGCTAAGCCACTTGACATTTAAAGTTTCACTGTGATGGAGCACTGCAAAAGTAGAGGCTCAAAATGTGTGGAGCATCATCCCTTCTTGGTGCCAAGCATTCGTTTCAGGCAAGTCCCTGCTGCTTTAATGGTCAAAATGAGCCTCCTTTTTCACTGCATTCTTTCCAAATCACTTCCACCACGAGCAGAAAAACACTGGGCATTGCAAACAACATCCACAAGTGCAAACAGTGAAAGCTGCACCGGAATTAGTAGTTCAGCATGTTGAAGTCCATAACAAGAAGAGTACCAGACGAAAGCTGTGTTTGGCTTCATAGGGGGTAAATGGTGTGTTTACATGAGTATGTCTGGTTGTTTTTAGCTGTTGACTGTGCATTTAAACTCCTGAGTGAGTAAGTGGGAAGTATATGTGCTGAATGTGTGTCTTTGTGTTAAGTGTTGTTTGTACACTTGCTGAATTGATTGTAGGTCATTCAGCGACTATACATTAAGTTTTAAGAATTTATATATTCTATTTATTTAATTTAAGAATTTCCATTAAGTCATGTTAACTTTCACAGCCCTAATTTAAACACATTTATTTAAAACTGATTTTCTTTAATTTATTTTGTACCTTTGTGCCAGTATGACTATGAAATGGATTTTAAATTACCAGTATATATACTCATTATGGTCTTAAAAAAAGTCTACTGACTTGTGGAAACCTGCAGATACCATGCATTTAAGATATTGGCTATGAAATAAAAATGCTAAGAACTTAATGCTTTTTTTTTTTTTTTTTTTTACCTTACATTTTCTGTTTGGGTGCATTAATTTTGCCTATTAATTTAAACCTAAGACTAGAACATTCAGGGGAAAAAGCAAGCGTTACTGTGATGAATGAATGAATGAATCAATGATCAGCAATACAATATTTGAAAATGTGACTTTGGAACTGTAAACAGTATAATTTCAATGGTGCACCTTATTATGTAAGAGGAAAATCTGAACCCCTCTGTTTTTATGACATCCTTGTTTTCTTTTTTTTAATCCGCTATTCATCAAGTCAACACCATGTGTGAGGGAGTCTGTATGTGGCATTGACAGTCTGGGGGGTGAGCCCTGTTGTGTTTGGAAAGTCGGGTACGGGCAAAGTCATCCTGCCCTACCGCAGCGATGACATGCATGAGCACATGCATGTAGTGCGAGAGTGCTTATTTGGAGCTAAAACATGTCTCTGTCAGCCAGCATTCTGTGTTCCATCTCCGTTGGCCCAGCAACAGTACAGATGTTTCTGTCAATGCCTTGCACCATGGCAACAGCAGTGGTTGTTGATGTGCAGCAATCAACATAGTTTGAGATTGTTTTTCTTATGTGCTCAGCATGAGGATGATTTGTGTGACAAAGATTTTTTTTAATAGTTGTCAGCATGGTTTGTCGTCTTGTCACAGTGTGAGCCTTTACTGTTCAGTGTGTGAAAGACCACCAAAGTCACTTGTCGGCTAGGTTTCGACAGCTCGCGATGTTTATTTGGCATGGCTCAGCTTGGATCGGTTGGAGCGTTGCTTCCACGGAAGAGAGTTCTCTATAACTACGATAAAAATACATCCAAACATGGGCATTGCCATTAACTCAATAGGAGCATTACTGTCACCGCCTCATGCCTCCGACCATGCGTGCTATTGGCTTCATGCTAATAATGTAATAGTTTAATAGTCCAGACTAAACTATTACTGAACTGCTATATTGGAAAAGAGACTTTAAACATTGCTCAGACTCAACCAGCTATATATAGCGAAACCTTGGTTAGTGTCATTAATGCACCCCAGAAGGTCTGACTGGGCGTCAACAGAATCAGTTTTTCCCATAATATTGTAAATCAAATTAATCTGTTCCAGAGAGCCAAAAATGTTAACATAAAACATGTTTTTATAGTTTTACAGTTATAGTTTGACATGCAGAAAACAATTCGATATTATATCGTAATTTCTGGTGTATAAGATGCACCGATGTTTAAGCCGCACCATTAAATTTAGAGAGTAAATTATTTTTGACATGCATAAGCCACACCGGACTGTAAGCCGCACATGTCGACGTCAAAAAAAGACATAAGACACAAAAAAGAAACTCATGAGTCCATGAGGACCAGGCAGCTCTTTATTTGACATTTGACAAAACTCACAACAAACTTGTCAACCGGAAATCCAGAAATCACAGGAGGTCATTACCCAATAAAACAGTAATGTAAAACAGTAAAACAGTGTCATTCTAGATGTAAGGCTAAAATCATCACACAGCAACTCAACAACCAATAGGTGCTGTGAAATACACAAGACAAGTACCAATACGAATTTAAAATAAAAAGCAACAACTATTTTAACTTTCTCATAATGCATTTCTCCCAGCAGAGCAGTTCATTGGCTAATGGCTGCCCGGCAGCCATGGCACAGAAATTATGGTAGTTTATAGATTATATAGCGCATATCTTCTTGCCGTGAGGTAGCTGCGCCAACCACTTTGCCAGCATGCTTATATGCTCAGGAGTGATTCTAAAGAACAAGAATTTAATTCTAATGTTGCTTTTTTAGTTTTAAAACGTGACTGTAACAGAGGGAAACAAATCAGTTGAGTGGTAGTTTTGACATTCTAATATCGGTTATTTCATAATTCCCGCAGTATATTGCAGGTTCAGTACAAAGAAGAGCAATCATGTGAGTGCTTCCTAACCCACTTGGGCCGATGTCACGGGTCAAGCCATGCATGTAATTAGACTTGGGAAACTTCTCTCTCCACAGGGAAGTTTTTCAGGGAAACAGACACGCTTGCAAACAGGAAGTTGATGTCTAAATAAATCCCTTCCCCCGCCCTGCTTGCTTGGCCTTTTTAAACCGTTACACAGACGGGAACCTTGAGGAAGAAAGCTTTAAATACACAAAACAACGGCCCGGCTTGGCCTCGCTCAGCACCGCAGTGGTCTGGGCCCGGCAACCTCGACCATCTAACACAGACTGCTGTTTTTACTCTGGTGAGGTCAGGCCTGTCCTGGGAGGCCATTCTGAAAACCAATGTGATAAGTCATTGTGCTTGGTGCACTTGTGGTTTACTCATTCTGTGCTTGGGTGTTTTAGTTGGTCTACATTATGTCTGCAGGGTCAGTCGAGTTTGGTCGAGTCAGTTGGCTGAATAAACGGGCTGCCTCAGCTCTCCATTTTTGTTCCACGTGTTCCAAAATGTTTTCATTTTGTCATATCCATCCATCCATCCATCCATCCATTGTGGATCTGTAAAGCCTATCCCAGCAGACTTTGGGCAAGAAGCAGTAAATACCTTGAACACATTGTCGGTCAATAGGTTGGCCATTAAAATGCTTTTCATTCAGTATTTGTTCTCAGTTTGAGCACATTTTCTTACTCTTCATCAACCTGTGTTCATGAATAGTAAGGTGCCATTGCTGGTAAAGACTCAGTCACTGCTTTAACTGTGATTCATCCGCGGTTTCAAGTGTCTTAGTTTAAATGTTATGTCGAAGCCCACATCCATGAAGGGGTCGTTTTGGATTGTTTTTTTGTTTGTTTGTTTTTTTTGCTCTAGAACTTTGTCACTCCTCCCTGTGCCCTCTGTGCCACCCCTGACTAAGCCAAGGGTTGGCTGCCTCAGTGGTGGCGGTGACACCACAGCTTTAATGACAGGGCACTAGAGCTCTGCGTCCGCCTCGCCCTGCCGCCTCACCTGCTACACACTCACCAGTTTACATACTGCCACAGAAATGGCACTTGTGTGTCTATGTGTGTGTGTATAGTTAGAATAATGTTGCTAACACTATTACTAACTGAATGGTTTTACTTAGACTGGCCATTATGTGGATGTCTCAGCATCCTTATTTGAACACACTTGTCACGCTACTGCCATGCTGCTTTCATGCTGGACATGCTCGCCGCTCACTGGCCGAAAACTAAGTCTCTACAGCAAGCCTGTTGCCAGTGTTCAAGGTTTACTTTTCATGCCAAATAGAGAAAAGGCTAAAGTGGAGCTGCAGTTCTTCAGTGGAAAAACAACTTCTTGTATCCCTGTCTTGTTTGCTTTTAGTTTGCTGTTTCCACTTTTAAATTGATCGACTGCTTAGTAGAAAGCTGTGTCAGCGTTTGACCATTATGGGATTACGTAACTCAGTGGTGGAGTTGGGTGTTGGACAATTGTTCAAACATAAAGTACTGGGACATTGTTCAAAGGGGTGGTTTCATAAATTATTTAAAGACTTCCTTTCTGTTTTAACTAAGCATCTGGAGGAAATCTGGTGGTCCTGCTCACAGCTTCTGATTAGACTTTCTGACTTGACAGTTACTGGTTTTCAGAGTATTCCAAGAAATCACCCTTTCATTTCGAATGTTACCGTAGAGCGTCTGGGTAGCTTGGTGCATGTATTAAGGATCAAGTTATTTCTTGAATTCCGTGCTGACTGTATATACCAAGGAACCTTGGCTAGCGTAATTAATCCGTTCAGAAGGGCAGACTCTAACCAAAATGTACTCTAACCGAATAAACTTTTCTCATAAGAAATAATGTAAATCCAATTAATCAGTTCCAGACAACCAAAAATGTTAACACAAAACACGTTTTATAGTTTTACATGCAGAAAACAATTCTGAATGTGTATTAATACATATAAATAATGACTGAAAGGGATAATTGAACATTTAACTGACATGTGGCAGTGCGCTCAACACGGATACCACCTTCCTGTTTTACCATGAGTTATTTCTTGAATTCAATAGTGTTTCTCACCTCAAGCCTCTGCTTTTCTTTTGATCGCTGCTGCAAAATAACCCAAAATTGAGCCGAAGGGAGTTGTCATCATTATAATAAAGTGAATTCTACTATGCTTCTTTGAGCTGTTTAAGGTGTTATTTTATACAGTCGTTTTGGGTCGTGTATAGTTAAATTATGGTTACTTTTGGTCTGAATCTGGCACCCTTTGTAAGAATGGTTGTATTCTTGCAGAATGAATGGCTGTTACTCTTGTAAAACCAGAGGAGTAGTTGATATCGGAATAATGACTTGATTACGCAGATCATTGCAAGCAATTTGTTTGTTGAGATTCATGATGCGGGCCAACTTAATGCTATTTTCCAAATAGTTACGCAGGCCGGATGAAATTTCTTGGAAATTGCCATGAATTGGGCCTGAGTTTGACACATATGATGTACTGTATTGTATTGGAACTTTTAGCCTAGAGATTTATAGACATTTATTGGAAGCAAGTAGGTTTGCTACCAGCTTTGCTTTCCCCATCTTCAGGCATGCACTGATCTGCTCACAATTATGACGTTGCGTTGCATTTCATATTTCAATGCAGATTCTCTCTCTGTTACAGGTGAAGGGGGTTGGCCTGTATTTCCGTCAGCAGCTCCTGCAGTCCCGTCATCGTGGCGCCTTTGAACTCGCTTATGTGGGCTTTGTTCGCCTCACTGACATGCTATGCAGGTATGTGGTAACATACAGTACAGTGGAGAGTGCTGAAAGGTAATACCGATCCGGGGCTGTGGACATAAGCCTCTGCATCAAAAGGCTAACTGTTGCTACCTTGTAATTAGCCAATATGCACATCCTCTTCAATCACTCTTCATGATAAGTCATGACAAATATGATTGTTAGCGGGAAATTCTCCAATAAATACAAATATCAATTAAAAAATTTAAATAATAATAAAAAGAGACGATAGATACCGTAATTTCTGGTGAAAGCACAGAAACTGCGACAACAGCATTGTGAACCGGACAGTCAATGCATATTTTTGTTTTGTTCTTGTCGTATTCCATCAGAGGAAGGGGAGTGTCTTGTAAAATGAGGATGAAATTCTAGTGGTTGGTTGTGTGTGTGTGTGTGTGTGTGTGTGTGTGTGTGTTCTGCTGTGAGCCTGTGTGGAAGCATGTGTGTGTTTCAGGAAGGGAAGAGCGGTGTGTGGATGGTATGCAGTCTGTGTGCTTGGTTATGGGGTGTTGATTGCAGGGTGTTTAACCACAGCCTTTTGATGCTCTGTCTTGGGATCTGGCATCGGTGTATTCTACCGTGTTTGCACTCTCAGACTGTGCCTCAATATCTCTTTGGTGCTCTCCCCTTTCTTTATCCCACCATTTCTCAGTTTTTGTTCCTTTGACATGACTTTAACACTCTTCTGGTCATTCACATTTATATTTTCCTACGTTTACAGCACATACCAAACCACATGTGTTTGTCAGAGGATACATGTGTGGGCTGCACTCTCACTTATAACGTCATTTAATTGTTTAAATGTATCCTTCTCACTCCCAGCCATTTAATACCTTAAACTGCTTTTTCCATGGCATTGCAAAGTGGGTTTTTGTGGACGTGCCAGGCCAGCTTTTGATGACAATAGGCCTAGCCTTTTTAAATTGTTGTTATTAAGTGTTTGCTATACCAGATGCAACAGAACATTGTGTATGCAGCCAATGCTTATTTGTTTTGTCAAAAAATGTTCAATAATTGCCTGTACATAACACTAAAACTGTACATGTCTGGTGTTCTGTGTGGGAAAGGAGTGGAAGTAAAGTCCTGCAGCAGCTTCCAGCCTACTGGCTCTCCAAGGTTCTGGAAGAGGTCAAATCTAGTGATCCTTTGTCCAAACTGTGTGCTACACGACGCAGCGCTGGAATACCCTTCTATATTCAGGTGATTATGGTTGATTTTAGTGAAATTCACTACACATCTCACAAAAAGGGAGTGGTATGGACCCTAGCTTTTACAGGTGAACTTAATTTGACCTTCTCTAAACTTTTGAACGCACATGTCCAAATGTTCGATGTTTCAGTACTTTGTGCACAACTTGCTGTTTTTTAACAAGTAGCTGAACGGAAAATTCCCAACACGTGTGAGATGCCTTCAACATTTGGGGATATAGTAATCCGCTGCATGGTGGTCTAGTGGTTAGCATGTTGGCCAGCACAGCAACAGTCTGGAGATCGGGAAGACCTGGGTTCAATTTTCTCTTGGGCATTTCTGTGTGGAGTTTGCATGTTCTCCCTGTGCGTGGGATTTCTCCGGGTACTCCGGTTTCCTCATTCCAAAAACATGCATGTTAGGTTAATTGGCGACTCTAAATTGTCCATAGGTATGAGTAATTGAATGATTGTTTGTCTATATGTGCCCTGCGGTTGGCTGGCGACCAGTCCAGGGTGTACCCCGCCTGCCGGCCGAAGTTAACTTGGCTAGGCTCCAGCATACCCCCACGACCCTAACGAGTAGAAACGACATGGAAAATGGATGGATGGATGGATGGAATCTATCGTTTATGGCGATTAATTGGTTCCAGACCCGACAGTGATGATAAAACTTTTGCGAAGATTCTTTTTTTATAAATGGAATATATTTGGAGTTAAAGCGAAAAAAAAAAACAGTTTACAACCTTCTAAATACAATTTTAACCTTATTAGAACCCTCGAGACATGTAATAACACCCTTACTTTCGTATTACCCAATATAGTAGACAAGATAAGAAAAAATAAGGCATTTCAGGCATAAATAAGACTCATTTCTATGTGAGTTGCTGTAAATGTGTTCCATTGCTAGGGTAGTTGAGTAGCGGGTGCACAGAAAGTGACGTCAGAGGTTCAGAGTTGAGTTTCAGCCGAGTTACGGTCGCAACAGTAGCCCATGTTTTTATTAGGGATTATTGTGCCTGTTGTGAGATAATTCAAACCTGCCATAAAAGGCTGTTGTTCCCACAATCGAGTCTGGTGCTTGTGCGCCTCACCCGACATTACAGTAACATTACTGATACCTAGTGACCAGCACAGAATACTAGATATCATCGTCTTTAAATGCATTTTCTAAATGCCTTATATTTGTATTTTAGTTCATTTGGATATTTTATGCTTGAAAATGTTTAATTTAGACAAAAAATAGGTAAAATGTGCTTAAATACGCATATTTTTTGACTAATAGGCTGTATTCAATCGTGAAACAGCATGATTTACTAATAGGGGTATAGCGATTTGTTTTAACAACGCTTCGATTCGTATCACGATTCGTGGTTGTCGATACGATTCAGGAATGATTTTGGTTCATTTAGAACAGTATGATCTGAAATGATTCAGTAACTTTAAATCGATTCAGAAACTTTTTTGCCAAAAATTCAACCAGTGTGACTGTGAAAAAATACCTGGATACTCTACAGTGCAGGTGAAGTTTCCTAGATTCGCGTTGGGAATCAGGTATAAATTATTAATAATGTTGACATACTTAAGAATAAATTAGCAATGAGTAAAAAAAAAATTAAAAATGCAATACAAAATCAGGATCAACAGAGGCTGGTAAATAGTGCAATCCAAACCTGCACTTTGCACCCTAAGGTGAGGGACATTATGCAAATTCCTCAGCAGTTGAATGTGGTTTGGTATCTTCAATTAGATGGTGAAACTTCTCACCTGTACGGGCCGATAGCAGAAGGGGCTTTTTTGTGCTAATAATCCTCCTGATCAGAGAAGCCATTTCAAAGTACGGTGCAGCAACTAGCAAGTAATGCGGCCTTCTTGTACCTTTTGCCGCTGAGAGGGTCGGGATGGGTCCTCCGTCTTGATGACGCCTTTAACAGAGACACTGAACAGGATACAGTGGTGTGGTGGGTTTATGATAACAAGATTTGATAATGATGATACCAAACCGGGAGAGCAGACAGATACTTTGCATGTGGCGTGATGGCAGATGGCGTGCAACAGTGTAAAGAAACGTGGTTGTGCAAAAGAAAATTACATAAGAAATGCGAGCGTAAATATGACAATGAATGTACGGTCAACAAATATTACAGATTCCCAGCCTTTCCTCTCTTCTCCGTCCTCCCGCGGCACAAGAAAGTGCGCGCCATTTATGGCTTCTGCGTACATAAGCATATGTTTTGACCTGGACACGCCTTGCTGGATGACGTCACTAAACGTCACTGCTGTTGGACCGGGAAACTATCGTCACGAGGCATCCAAAACCTCTTTGCTTTGGACATTGTCCCCGTAAATGTCACTTAAAAGGAGTTTCAAATAAAGACATCTGATTTAAATATGAATATGAATACGGAATGAAGTGAATTAATTGACCAAAACTGTATTTCACAGGTCCACTACAACTCCCATGACCGCCACATACGATGACATCACAGACAGACTCTTTATCGATCAGTAAAAATGCAATAAAATACACATCAATATAAAGCCTGTTGTGCTTAATTCCAATGCTTGATTGCCTAGTATTGATTCAATCGATTAATTACTTTTTTTAAACGATGTTAGATTGATATATGCCGTCAGGACTGGAAACTTGCTAAACACAGATCGATGTAGTTGGATCGGAGGAATATAAATTGATGCAGTGAATGAATCGTTACACCCCTATTTATTAATCTATTTTGAAAAATCTGTGATAGAGTGGAGCCATGAAATTCAAAGCCCGAAGTGGCGATGGATTACGGCAGTGTAATTGTTGTTTGACTGATATTTGTACAAGATGAGTAATCCAACATTAGGTGGTGCTGGACCACAACAAAATACAATCATGGAAATAATGATTAGACCACCCTTGTTCTTCAGGTTATTGATCCATTCTAATGCCTGGTACAACTAAAGGTACATTTGTTTAGACAAATATAATGATGATAACAAATATACTGTTGCTCATAAGAGTTTAATTTAAGAGCTGATATCAAGAAAACCATGGAAGTTGCTAGATAATAACCAAAATCACTAAAGTTCTTACATGAATAGCTATAGCGTGCCAAAAAATGTAAGTCTCATGAGCTATTTTTGTTGTCATTGTTACATTTGTCCAAACAAAGGTACCTTTAGTTCTATTAGGCATTAAAATGAACAAAAACTGAAGAAACAAGGGTGGTCCAATAATTTTTTCCATGACTATGTATAAAAAGTGTTCGACAGCAGGCCTTGTTTGACCTCAAATATTCACAGAAGCATTAGTACTGCATCTACGTACAGTATAAGTACAATACCTTTCAGTTGGCTCAATGGTGACTTTGGATCAGGACAGAATTACACATCTTCATAGATACCCTTCTGCATTTGACTGATGAGATACATTCCTAGACATAGAGACAATGTTGAAATATGGCTCTTTATATAATGTTAACAATAACATTTCTGGGGAGCAAACAGATGAAAACATACCGTTCTTCGTTGGCAGGAGGAGGTTGGCAGCTTCAAGAGAAAATTCATTTTGTGAAAGAAACACGAGACCCTGCCTGTTTTTGTTCCTGTTTAACCTTAAGTGCAGTTGCAATTATCAGTTCTTGACATGCCGTTGAAGCGGTCATCCTGGAAGAACTTTGAGTTTCTTGATCCTAGTTTTGTTTTCACATGAATAATGCATGCATCCATTTGGATGACCCCCCCTTTTTTTATTTTATTTTATTTTTTTTTAGTCACCAGTCCCACATACCTCGAATAATGCGTCTTGACTAACACGCTTTGACACATGTATGACTCACTGTTTTTTTTTTGTTTTTTTCCCAGCCACTGTCGTATCAAATTCCTGTCAATGGAAATGACTTGAATCCTGGTATCAAGAGCTGGACTGACACAATTTCTCAAGTTCAAGTTTATTAGCCATATTAACAGAATAGGTATACAGTTGCTAGGAATGTATTTGGTGTGCTCACAGTTTGACAATACAAGCACGACAATACAACTCGAGAAACAAAACTAAGGAGGGGTCAAAAACAGCACATAGAAGACAGGAATGACAGCGTACGAACATTGAAAAAGTGCATTGGTAAAAGTGCAGGGTTGTTAACAGCTTGCAAAATAAGCAGAAGAGGTATTAGGTCGGTAGTGGAGTCCACTAAGTGTTAGCGCATATTCAAGTGGCGGATGGCTTGTGGGTAGGTGCTGTCCATAGAACGTGTGGTTTTGCATGTGATGCTCCGGTACCTTCTACCTGATGGTAGGAGTGTGAATAGGTGGTGTGCTGGGTGAGTTTTGTAGTGTGAGGCTAATGTGGGAAGATTGTGGCCAATGATTTTAGAGGCCCTGCGTACCACCCAATTTCTGTTTTATTCCAGCAGTAATTCGCTTCAGTGGTTATGATTGGTAGATGGCACCCATCTGTACCTCTTCTGTATGGATTCCACTTAGCTTTCCACACTTTCTGCACATATAAAAGTACAATACTGTGATCCCTCACCACTTTGTGCTTTGAATTTTGCTGCTTCACTCTATTACGGGTTTTCAAAACATGTATTAATTAATGAACCATGCTGTTTCGTGGTTGAAGACAGCCTATTATTAGTCCCAAAACATGCATATTTAAGCAAATTTTGCCCATTGTTTTTACCTAAATTAATCATCTTCAAGCATAAAAATGGCTAATCAAATTAAAGTTCAAGTCATGCTTTATCAGGTAGAATTAATCACACTTGATTTTATAAATTAACAAATTTTGTAACATTGCCGGGCCGCATGGTGGTCTAGTGGTTGGCAAGTTGGCCAACACAGTAACAGCCTGGAGATCGGGAAGATCTGGGTCGATTCTCCCCTGGGCATTTCTTTGTGGAGTTTGCATGTTCTCGCTGTGTGTGCGTGCGTTTTCTCCGCGTACTCCGGTTTCCTCCCACATCCAAAAACATGCAGCTTAGATTAATTGGCGACTCTAAATTGCCCATAGGTATGAATGTGAGTGTGAATGGTTGTTTGTCTATATGTGCCCTGCAATTGGCTGGCGACCAGTCGAGGGTGTACCCCGCCTGTCGCCCGAAGTCAGCTGGGCCCCCGCGACCCTAAAAGAGGAGAAGCGGTATAGAAAATGGATGAATGGATGTAACTTTGCTCCATTACATTACCTTAACACTGCATGAAGTCATGAAGTCAGCCGTGGCATGTCCCACATGATAGAATGAAAAAAGATCTCCTTCCATTCCACATGGAAGTGCAAGTTTTTGGCTTCTGAAATCTTGAATAAATAAATTAAAGTCTAACTGCTTAGCTCGCTAGCTTCTTGCGGCCGTCTACTGTATAGTCCCTGCAGCATAAGAGTTGCGCGGTGTGTTGCAAACAGTATTTGTAAACAATGACTAATAGGAGTGTAAAGGTGACTAAAGAGGTGTTATTTAATGTCTACAGGGCTCTGACAATGATAAAAAAACGTATTTACAAAGTCAAACAGGTTTTCTATGATCTAACGATGAAAATAGTCAATTTATTAACATTGAATCTGATATTGCGGAAATGTGTTTATCGCCGTTGTTGTCTTTGACCAATTAACCGCTATAAACAAGGGACGACCGTATTCTCTTTGATTCAAAGGTTATCAACCTAACCTGACAAGGTCTTGTAAACAGTTGTGAAATAAAAGTCAAGAAAATGTACTGGAGTTGAGTTGACAAAGCGTCCTCGACGATCTTCTCAGTAGGGATGAGTAGACCAATATCTGTATCGTTATCTGTATCTGTTCACCCATCTAAATTCTAATAATATCGGCATCTGTACTCTGAATGGGCGGAACGTAAGCCGGAAGTGGGCGTGATTTAACCGGAAATGGGTTGGGTTTAAATCGGCACACTATTTTAAGTCTGAAATTTACATGGATTGACCAGAAGTTGTTATATTTATAGTTTATTATTCATTTATATGTGAACTGTGTATGTGCGTAAGTCCTCTGTAAGACTTATGAATTTTTAGTGGGGCTGTCAAAAATAGCGGTTAACAGCGGAAACGAATTTATTTCATTAATCACGTGCATTTTTTTTAGCATAATTAATGCATACGCATCATGGCAAGCCACGGCTCTCTGTTATGACAGACAGCAGCACAGTGTAGCTCCCCACAGAATCCGTCGCTCTTTTATAACTTTATTGTGACCTGAACACGTCAACATCAAGTATTCCCAACTTTAAACAAACTAAATAAACATCTCTAGTCCATTCGTCATTGCAACGACACTAGACAATAGACAGACCGTGAGACGCATTCATATGTGTGGTCTCAATCGGATCACCAACACAGTGCCCGCGGGCACCAGGTGACCCCGAAGGACCACATGAGTCGCCTGCCAGCCTGTTCTAAAAATACCTCAAATAGTGCCACATACCTGCGAGCTGCATCTAATTTTTTTTGGTTGCTATTCTTGTTTGTCACACTTAAATGTAAACTGGAAATGACGATATACTTAAAAAACACAATAACTGTACAATAATTGTCCAAAAGACCGTTTTAGTAGTGCTCATTCTCTTTTGTTCCTTTAAGCTAGCATTTGATTAAACGTAGCTCACAATTACGACGTGAAATGAGCACATGAATGCATGAATGTCATAACACGGACCTTATTTTTGATGTTCAACTAATAGTGTGCGTCTATAAACGTGAGTAACCTGCTTATTTCTCATTCATTCAGTGCTAGACGCCGTTTGCATCGTGATATTGTATGTGTTGTGTGCATTAAGCATCCAGCCGCCGAGCTGGTCACTAACTGCTGAGCTAAGTTAGCCTCGTCAGCTTTGCCACCAATTCATTATATTGTTAGCATGCTATTTCAATGTGTTTAGTGTACTGCTGATAGCTGAGATGTTATGTTGCTGTGCATTTGTGGATATGTCTAGGGAGGGGAGGTCGCTGTGTGTGACTGGCCAATCACAGAGCGTGAAGAGTGAATACATGATGAGGATTACGGATAATGACGGGCTGTAATGGTTTCATGCTCGTACTCGGCAAAAATGCATTATCTGTAACGGATACTCGTCTACGAGTATCAGGCTCATCTTTACTTCTCAGCCTTCTCAAGTACAAGCAGGGCTTTGGTCCAAAAGAAAGACTAGAGGGGTGTTATTCCATGTCAAGAGTGCTCGAATAATGTCAAAAAAACGTATTAAGAAGGTCGCAAACAGGTTTTCTATGCTTTAACTCAAAATATATTCAATTTATACATAAGGAATCCTACTTTGTGAAAATTCACTTATCACGGCATTACTCTATACCAATGTTTAACGTATTTAAAAAAAAAACCAAGCTCTGTAGTTTTTATTTTGTGTGAAAAACATGTCATGTCATGACATTGCTCATGCTTTGTTAATTAAAAACAAATCACTTGGAAGAACTTTCAAGTCTTATTTGAAAAACTGGCAATTTTAGCAATAAAGTACAAGATAGAAACCAGCCAGTATAAAGGGGATGGAAAGTCAGAGAAGATAAGATAAAGGATAGACCAACGCAGAAAAAGCCTGGGGAGAAGATGAAGTTGACACCTTGGCAGAAGTTTGGCCTTCATTTCCTTTTCCCAGAATGACAGTCAGATCCGGGAAGGCTGCCTCGCTTCACTATGGTCTGAAGCACCCAACACACACTTCACAGGAACCAGACTGTGTTTTCCTTCCACCTTCTCTCCTCCCCAGGGGTTCGTTGGGGCCAAACCTTGTTTCCTTCTCCTCTCCTCCCCACCGTCATCTCTCCATCCCTCCCAGGCTAATTCTCAACCATAACCGAGGCCAGATGTTTCCCATCAGCTCCCTTGTCAAGATAACACTGCCTCGCTCCTGCATTCCACGCTCTCTCCACACTACAAATTGTGTTGTTCGGTGAAGCTCTTGGTATCTCATTACGCATCTTTGGATTTATATTCTGCATACACTATATGTTGGTGTGAACAATGTAGAACAGTCCTGTGAATGTCACCTTTGTTTATTTGAGAGAACAATTACTGTCTACTAAATCAACACCATAGAAATATACCACCATATATTATTTAAGTGAATTAAAACTGTTAGACAAACGTTTTGTATCAGTTTGCAATGATCACAATTTATAGCTTAAACTCTAAGGCAGGGGTGTCCAAACTTTTTTTCCACTGAGGGCCGCATACTGAAAAATGAAAGGATGCTTTGTGTGGCCACTTCCCTCTGGGAACATCTCGCTTGAAGCCTCTCAATGGCGAGGTACTGTTGATCGTCTTGGTATCATGATGTCAAAATGTGAACAGGATGATGAAGAGGACTGTTTAAATACCAATTCTAATGGAAGCAGGCCATTTCATGGATCATACACATTTTGCCGTTGAGCTCCTTGTTAGAGAACAACAAGTAGTACTGCAAAAAGTACTGAAACACCGAGCGGTTGGGCATATGCATTCAAAAGTTTTGAGAAGGTGAAATGAGTTCACTCGTAAAAGGTAATATGGTAATCCCTCGTTTCTCGCATTTAGGTGGTTTCAAACCCGACCGTGATGAATTAATTTTCTCAAAGAAGGATTCTGTATTTTTACTGGAATATTTTGTGGCTAGAGAATAGAAAACCTATTTACGACCTGTCTAAACATGGTTTTTAACATTATAGACATGAAGTCGCACCCGTATAACTACCTTGACACTCCTAGTACCCAATATAGAAGACACATAATAAGAGAAAATAAGACATAAATAAGACTCGTGCTCGTGTATGTTGCTGTAAATGTATTCCTGCAGTAAAAGTATGTTTGATCAAGTCTGGTGCTTGTGTGTCTCACCAAACATTACAGATTTGTGTTTTAGTTTGGCTAAAACGTAACAGTAGCCCGGGTTAGGAATTATTGTGTCTGTCGTGAAATAATTAAAACCTGCAATAAAGGCCTGTTGTTCCGGCGACCAAGTCAGGTGCTTGTGTGTCTCGTCGAACATTACAGTAACATTACTGACACCTAGTGACCAGTGTAGAATACTACATATCATCCCAGTGTCTTTGAATGTGTCTTCTGAATACCTTATATTTGTATTTTACATAATCTAACCATTGTTTGCTTGAAAATGCTTAATTTTGGCTTGAAAATATCTATTATTTGCTTAAACACGACGCAAAATTTGAAGCGTGAAGTGGCGAGGGATGACTGTAGTGTATTTTAGGTTCATTCTGAAATTTCACCTGAAAGGTGAATATCCCTAACTTATTGCGAATAGTTTATAGTGTAAGACAAAGGTTTGTGTTCTTATTAGTTATTAGTGTTAAAATATAATCTTTGTGTTTTTACAATGGATCTTTTTGTTTCATATTTTCCATGTTTGCTGATTTGTTTTTTTTGTTATTTTATTGTTACAATATACCCCGAGCCAATACAAAAACAGCCGCAGGCAGCAAATGGCCCCCAAGCCACACTTTGAATACCCCTGCTCAAGAGTAACACAGTATATTTCAGGGCAACGGCTGACTTCCCTGAAAGGCCGATTTTGTTTCTTGGATGTTTTTTTTTTTCTTCATTTTTGAAACAATATTTCCCACTTTGATGTCAAGTGATGTGGTGACCTCCTGCTTTATGTCACTTCCAGTGTATATTGTTCTTGTCTTCTCTAATGTCTTATGAGACCTCGTAACATGAATGATAGCGGTTCATTTTTGGAAGAAGATCAAGCCAGAAAAAGCACAATGCATACCCAGTTGGTCTTTGGATGGTCACTGGAGTATTGTGAGGTATTGTATACTGAGCTACATACATTTGTAATACTGAAATTATCAATTCTTTTTTGTGAAGATTTTGATTGAATTCTGAATTGTACGACCTAATGAGTTTCCACTGTTTTAATGAACTCCTTTCAGGTAATTTCAGAATGTGATGAAACAGGTTTTCTTGTTGCCATGTAATTACCAGGAGAAATCAGGGTTGTGATCCTCACTGACTCAACTTCCGCAGCCAGGCACAAGCCAGGCACAGCTTGCTTTAACTTATTCAGTATGTAGATGTGCTGAGTATCGAGCTATTTTCTGCATTCTCTCCTTTGGACCTGCAAAATGTATCCCATGTTTTGTTTTCTTTCCACAGGCTCTTCTGTCTTCTGAGCCAAAATCATCTAGTTGCAGTCTGTTAAAAATGACCATGAAAGAGCTGATTGCCCTTGCCATGCCTGCCGCTGACCGAAACACAGACAACGACACTGTTCCTCAGGTTAGGAATATTTTCCAATATAGCCATATAGTTGATCCCCTTTATGCATTAAGTTCCAGGACCGCCAGCGAATGGCGAAAAGACGCAACTTATTGGTACGTCCATAAAAATGTCTGCTGCTCCCCCCACACACTTGGTCAACTTATTAAAGTATGCAATGTATAGGTACTCGCCCCTAATGAATGGTAATGTTAGATGATCGATGAACAGATGGAATCGGGGTCACGGTGTTGCGTTTAGCCTGGCCGTCACACTAGTTATAGAGAAGGTTTTTCCCCAAGCTGCAGCTACATAACCCATACCCTTTGCAATTCCAGTAACAATTTAAGATAATACAATCAGTTCTCGTTTGTTGAGGTTAATTGGTTCAAGACCCAACCCTGATAAGTAAATTTCCGCAAAGTAGGATTCCTTATTTATAAATGGAATATTTTTGTAGTTAGAGCATAGAAAAACTGTTTTTGACCTTCTAAATAGTCACCTTTACACTCCTATTATCTAATATAGTAGTTGTTCACAGTGTCTTTGAATGCATCTTCTGAATGTTTTATTTTTTAAGGCTTCAAAATGCTTACTTTAGGCAAAAAATACAGAACATTTGCTTAAATATGCATTTTTTTAACTATTAGGCCGTAATCAACCACTAAACTGCATGATTTATTCATATACTGTATATATTTTTTAAATTGTAGTAGAGTGAACCGTGAAATTCTAAGCATGAAATGGTGAGGGATGACTGCATATTAACTTGTGTTCACCCGGCTGCAAGTTTTGAGTGAATGATGACTGTCAAAATTTTGTGTCTCACAGAGCACACAGCTAGCGTATTTTCCGGACTATAAATCACACTTTTTTTCATGGTTTGGCTGGTCCTGAGACTTATACTCCGGAGCGACTTGTGTTTTTTTTTTTTTCCCCACACTGACAGCCGCGAGAGGGAGCTCTAGGCTTGTGTGCTAGTATCTGCGACTCCTATCACTCTTGTACCACTGAAAATGTACAATGTAAAGATGAACTTATAAAGACAACTGATAAAGATGTTATTTTGTGTTGTTTAGGCTATAGTTATACAAATAACTGTTAATATTACTTTAGCAGACGCCTATTTAGCCTGTTGTTCTCCATTTTATTATTATTAGAACTTGCCTTTCAAGATGAAATGTCTTTTCTTGTTCTCCGATTTTATAAAATAAATTTCCCCCAAAAAGTGTGACTTATGGTCCAGTGCGATTTATATAAATGTTTTTTTTCTTCATTGTGCATTTTTGGCTGGTGCAACTTATAGTCCGCAAAATACGTTATATCGTGCGTTCAAGGGCTGCCGAATAAAGTGCGAAATGCCGAAAAAACAGTGTAGTGAAGCATAAAGACATAAACATGTAAAACTTGTGGGCTTTCTGACAGTGGTACATGTGTGCTGTATTATCACGTATTTATAGTTATAAATGATTACTGAATCTGGTGAATACTGTAAGCCTATAATAGGAGAACAAAATGGACCACAATGACCTATTAACCAGTTTACGGGGCTGTGAATTCTGAATAAAAAATACGTACCACTGTATCTGCTTTGACCTGTTGTGTTTTGGCTCAGCTGATCACTTAAAGCCGTTTTATCACAGGTCCATGCTCTGAACATTCTGAGAGCTCTCTACAGAGACACTCGTCTGGGAGAAAACATCATTCCCTTCGTGTCAGATGGAATGCAGGTTGCTGTCCTCGGCTTCACCTCTCCTGTGTGGGCAGTGAGTTCCACTCTATTCCACTCTTTGCTTTTCTATGAACAGTAGGTTATATCTCATATACATTCAAACTTACGGGCAATATAAGTCTCCAATTATCCCAACCTGCATGTTTTTTTGACTGTAGGAAAAAAACAAGAGTAAACCCAAATAAGCACGGAACACTGAAATTCCACATAGGTCCAAGCTTAGTTTGGAACCTACAGTAAACCACCTGGCTGTGTGCCACTGTGCTGCTCCAAACTGAACTTATTGCTATACTTCTTCAAATTATTGGCCAAAAAATGGCAGTAAATAAGCCCATAGTCGTAGGTAATTGAATGAGGCTCTACCACCATCTTGTCACGCATAAATCAACTGTAGTCATTGCAGTCTGTGTAGAAAACGATGATGCGAGAGAAAGTTCTATCTGAGTGGGAGAGCTTGAATTTATATGATTAGCATGCTGGAATCAAGCATATCGTAATTTTTATCATTTTAAAAGCTGCATTCCTGCCTTAGCTGTCAGGACCTTTGCTTTCTCAGCTGATGCAAAAGGATCCCGACTCCTGTGTGGAATCACTCACAGCATGATAGGGATGTGATATGTAAGGTAGCCACACCCCTGTGTTCTCCCCTATTATTGACGTGCAGTCGGGGGAAGCAGGTGGCCTCACCTGCCATGATGAAACCCCCCCCCCCCCCCCCGCCTTCCCCCCACCCCTTCGGAATTATAACAAGCCGCAGCTCATTTTTTATTGGGCTGCAACACATTTACAGTTAAAATATAATTGGGGGGGCAAAAAGGCATACAAAAAGTTGACATGTTGATAGTAATAACACAAAGCTGACATACAAGCACAATTTTTCATAGCATTGGATTGATTTTTAGAAAGGGGTGTCCCAATTTGATCTTGACATCAGACATCGGGCTGATATCAGCAAAAAAAACGAATATCTGATTATATTGGCTTGCATATAAAATCTCTGATATTGGCAATCCTATACAAGCAGTCGATTCCAGACTCCACCCCAGCATGTCTATCCAGCAGCAGCCGGATAGAGCCGAAATGTATCTGAAATAGCCCTAACTTCTTGTGAGAAGTATATAATTCAATAGATTTTATAGTCAGAGGCGCTGCAGTACTCTCATCATCCTGCAGGGGCGGGGGCGTGTGTGTGTGTGAACTGGAAGGTTCTTGTCACTGCCGTCCTTCCATAGAGAGGAAACGCCAGAGCAGCAGTGCAGCACCAACTAGAGAGCATCAAGTGAAATATACTACAGAAACATGTATATTTATGCTCTGCTGAATGAATGAATGCATTTGACTGTCAAGATAGACGGTTATGTATCGAAGCTCACCAGAGGATGATCAGACGTTTACCACAAAGTATCAGAACTTTTCCTGGAGAAGGATAGAGTGCATGTACAAATAAATACAAGACTATAAATGTTTTTCACTTTAAGTAAATAAATGGGATTAAGAAGTATTTGATTGAATGCAAGAACTTACCCAGAACGCCAGACCTGTTGCACAACTACTCCATGAGCTGTTTTGTTTGCTTTGAAACGGCTGGAAGATGTGGGTGTTTTTATTACTTGGAATCTCAGTTTTCCACTATCCTCCCATCTCATCCATCCTTTTATTTTATTTCAGGTTAGGAATTCTTCTACTCTTCTCTTCAGCACTCTGATCACAAGGATCTTTGGAGTGAAGAAAGGGAGGGATGAACACGCGAAAAAAAACAGGTCCACATCTTTCCCTCGCTGGTGTAGAATGAAATGTTTATATTGGCCCGCAGTTAGTACAAATCATTGGTTCTCATTCATGTATGTGCAAATAGCATCACAAGGTCACAATTACTAGTTGCAAAACAGTTATCATTTACTCAGCGATCTATATTTTTACTTTTCTACTTTAAGCCAATTTATGATGAAATTAGTCTATCTAATGTACTACACAGTTGTTGTTTGTACACCAGCAGGGGACACTGTTGTAACACTGTTCAGGTTTTTTTTCCCCCCCCTTATTCTCATTCCCCAAGTGCTAAAGTCAGTTCTTTAATGCTCTTAGAGCTGCTACTATTAGGAAATACAGTAAGCGTCTATCTAGCTACCTGATCAACATGATCTATCATATCTATTGATCTATCAATATCAATTTTAGGGTTGGTCGACTCTGAGTCCCTTTTAGAACAGAGGTGTCCAAACTTTTTCCACTGAGGGACACATACAGAAAAATGAAAGGATGCAAATTTTCCACTTTGATATTTTGTAAACCAACACATGTAGACATGCTGAGAAGTTATATATAGATCATGAAAAAAAAAATGGCGTATCAGAATTGTGTTATAGGTGAAATTTTTTTCTCCCCAGTTTTGCTATGTTAAAAAAACAAAAACTATTACAATTTTTTTCTTAAATAATCTTTGTAAATGTTATTGTTGTAATATTGTGACTCTAGTCCCATGATATTTTGACTTTATTCCATGATATAACTTTTTCCCCAACCTAATTTTCCAAAAACAACAACTTTATTTTGTTTTGTTTGTTTCTCTTCTGACTTTAAAAACAAACATAGTTTTTCCTTAAATATTTCAACTCTATGCAACTAAAATGACATTATTTTTCTTCATAATATTACAAGATTATTCCGATAAAAATGTCTTGTTAGAATATGACTTTTTTTCTTGTAATATTTTGACTTTATTCTTGTAAAATTACATCGGTTTTTTTCCATTTCTGTAGTGTTTTTTTTTTTTTCTTTCCATTTTCCAACTATTTCAACTTTGTTCTTTTACATTTTTATTTTTTTCCTCTGAGCTCATGAGCTCCCTCTGGCCACCATGGTAGCCATTGGCCAATGAACTGCTCTGCTGGGCGAAATGCAATATGGGGAACATGTTAAAATAATAGTTTTTTTTAAATGTTAAACTTGTATTGGTACTTGTCTTGTATATTTCTTAGGTATATCTTTTGAGGCTTAAGTTGCTGATGATTTTAGCGTTATTTGACACTGCCAGTCTGTTATATTGAGTAATGACTTCCTGCGATGGGTTGACGTGCTCGTTGTGAGTTTTCTCATAGCTCATGATTGGCTCCTGCCTGGTCGTCACAGACTGATGCGTGCCACAATATGTCTTTTTATGATGAGGACATGTGCAGCTTATAGTCCGGTGCGGCTCTGTGTGTGTGTGTGTGTGTGTGTGTGTGTGTGTGTGTGTGTGTGTGTGTGTGTGTGTGTGTGTGTGTGTGCGCGCGCCTTAAACACCGGTGCGTTTTATACACCGGAAATTACTATATACGCACACACACGCACACATTTATATATACTGTAAAACAAGTTGCGGGTGACAATGGCCCCTGGGTTGCACTTTGGACACCCCTGGATCCCCGGTTTACAGTGTTTCTTTTTAGGAAGATGCAAGTGCAACAGTAAGATTTCGAACAGGGGGATGGTTATTTTATTTTTAATAAAGTTCTTTATTAAAAAGACGAGACCAGATTTGAACATTAACATTTTAAAAAAGTACAATGGAAAAATAAAAAAAAATGTATATGGAAATATATTGTTGCATTTCTATGATGTTACACTCTTGTGCAGTTTGTGTGTATGCTACCGGCCCCGCCTCCACCAACCGAGACAAAGAGACTGTATAACTGACAAAAGGGTTCACTCTGTTCATGCTGTTGTTTTATGGAACAAAGGCGCCAAGATGCTGAAACCAAAGCACAGAGTGAACTCTCTTCCTGCTTGTTTGGAGGAGAGAGACCAGGAAAACAGACACAAGGCAATATATTGAGGCTGACAAATTTATCAAGCTCATTTTCATTTATTATGCGATTAATTAATTACTTTATTATCATCCCACGCAACCTTTTTTTCTGAATGAGAAATCTTGTGACGTTTTAATTTCTTAAGATCTTGTAACACGAGATCTTGTGACACCCCTACTGCTGAACAATGTTAGCTCGCTTCTTTCATCTTATGCGCTCATCTTTGCTCATTTACGTATTTCATGGGAGGTGAAGTGTTGAAAAACAGATGCACCGCACCTGGAGGTCGGGGCCAGGAGGCGGGGAACCCGTCATGCACTGCGTCCGCCGACACAGGCGCACCACCACTGAGTTGCACAAGGCCAGGCAGCAGAAGCGGGACGCTGCCCACGTGGTTATTGTCTCCTCTACGCGCCGCTTCCATACCGAATGCCTCGCTTTTTCGTCCGCTTTTAGGTAGACTGTCCCTCACTTGTAATATGTAGAGTGTGGAAAATGGGATATTACGTCGCGAGAAGGGCTTTTCACCGGCCTGGACAGGCACGTGCGCGCACACACAGTGCAAAATGAATTGCAAAGCCCAAAAAATAATATATACTGTAATATATGCTCTTTATCCTTGTGTGTGTATATCCACAAACAGCCCTGTTACAGCCCTCTTCATCTGTTAAAAGACTTTACTTCTTACTTTTTGAGGGACTTTCCATCAGTGTAGTTAACTTGCATAAATGCAGATGTAATGGTTTTGGATCCTTGCTCCATTAACTAAGCCCAGACTCAGGCCTCTTTCCTCTGTGACCTTACATTTATGTTGGTTTGATATTATCTTTACCTTAAATCCAACCAGCTGACACAAAAGATTACTTAAAGATCCATCTCAAGCATCCAGCTTTATCAAGCCTGTATCAGCATTAGATGTCACCATTGGATTAAATGTGGGCCCCAAAGCAGAATCAGTACATAAATAGTCTGTTAATAAGGAAGTCCAATAAATGGTGTGTACATAAGAAACAAAAACACACAGAGGAAAAGTACAAACAAAAAGCAGAGCTAAAAATACCTAACAAAGATTAAGAACAACAAACAAAAAGTGTGCCAAAGACAAAACAAAAACAAGTACTCTCTGTACTCCTTTTTTTTTTTTTTTTTTTTTTTTTAACTGTGTAAAAGTGTTCAAATTACTATAGTGTTGAGGAGGGCTTGTTTAAGAGTACAGTAATCCCTCGCCACTATGCGCTTCACAGCTTCCCTCTATCACAGTTTTTCAAAAAATATAATAATAAATCATTGCTGTTTTATAGTTCAATACGGCCTGAGCATTAGCAAGGCACACAAGCACCATACTTGATTGCCGTAACAGGTCACTTTCTGTAAAATACTGGACCATTTTTACAGTAAAGCATGAGTAAGTCTCATTTATGTCTTAAATGGCTTATTTTCTGTTAGTTATGTGTACTGTATTGGGTAACAGGAGTGTAAAGGTGACTGTAGGGGTGTTATTTCATTTCCAAAGGGCTCTAACAATGTTGAAAAACATATTTAGAAGGTTGTAAATAGGTTTTCTATGTTCTAACTATGAAAATATTCCATTAATAAATAGGGGTGTCCTGATCCGATATTGATATTCGGCCACATAGAACCCATGTGAACACGACGACTGTGTGTGCTAACGTGTTAAGGAGGGTAGCAAGGAGTAGGAGTGATGTTGGCCGTTTTTTTGTTAAAGTCCGAAAAAGACTGAGTGCAAAACTTGTCATACACAAGTTTTCCGTGGCGGCACAGAACTGGGGAAGTCTAATATGGCCAAACTCATTGTGCATTTAAAGCAGTACATGGGAAAGTCCAACAGGACGATTAATAAAAAAAAAAAAAAAAATGACCAGACCCTGTCGGTGGTGAGTAAAGTCGTGTTTAAGCACTGAATTGAGCACCTCAAACTTCGCTATATCATGCTTATCTGCCACTACATAATTGATAAAACTATACCCAAGATGCTTTAAGATGTAAATGGGTGAGTTTTTCTCATATATTGTTCTCTGTTTTAGTAATATCACTTGATCAAGCCTTCCTAACATTCCACACTACAAAATAAGTAATAAAAGTACGCATGATTCATGCTGTTATCGGATTGATATCTACAGTATATCAGCTGATATTCAAGGCTGCAATATTGCTATGGGATCGTAAGTGAAAAAGTTATATCGGGACACCCGAATTCACTTATCACAGTTGAGTCTGGAACCAATTAACCACAGTAAACGAATGATTGTATACATAATTAAAACATTACAACTTTGCAGAAACATCTTTGCTTATTTCAGCCTACACATTGCCAGACGTTTTCACTTAAACCTGTTTTCTCTCTCCTTCCCCATGCGCCTTACCCCTTTTACCTCGTCTAATCTGCTCTGACGTACAATAACCCCTGACCCTTTTCCAGGGATAAGAGTCTTGAGACTCTCATTAGAGGAGAAGAGGGGAGAGGACTCACACATGCACACGCTGTTATTGTCAAACTACTATACACGCATATATAAAGTAATATAAAGACACTTGGGTTGGGTATTGTTTACATATTACCCGATACCGAAACAGTCCCCGAACCGGTACTTAAAAAAATGGAAAGCATAGAAGTTTTGTCAGAAAGTGATGCCTTTTTTATTTTTATGGAATTTTGTGACATGGAAGTTGAACAGAATAGTAATAGATACTTCAAAAAATACAGTAATCCCTCGCCACTTCTCTATCACGTTTTTTCAAACATATATTAATAAATCATGCTGTTTTGTAGTTGAATAGGGCCTGTTATTAGTTTAAAAAAATATGCGTATTTAAGCAAACGTTAAACAGTTTCATGCATAAAAATGGATAAATGAACTAAAATACAAATATGAGGCATTCAGAAGACTCATTCAAACACGCTGTGATATGTAGTATTCTACACTGGTCATTAGGTGGCAATAATGTTACTGTAATGTTCGATGAGACACACAAACACCAGAGTTGATCGCCGGAACAACAGACTTTTATTGTAGTGATGGGAAACTCGATTCCTTCTACTGATTTGGGTTCTAATGAGCAACTCACTAAAGTAAAACGAGTACAGTACTCGATTCACTCGAGTATGGTGTCACAGCGTGCATGCGAGTGCTCAGCTCGGTGTTAGCAAGCGAGCAGCACAGACATGAACAGGAAGTGGAAAGGAGAGTTGATTTGAGGAGAGGAGAGCAGATTTTTCCACAGGGTTAAAGGGATAGTATAGTTTTTTTTTTTTTTTACTAGAAGTTGTATGACATCCCCATCAGCAGTATAGTGCATCAACACAGACTTACCACCCACTGCGTCCCGTGAGCCGAGTTCTGGTCGGATTTCGGTGATGAGGAGCATAGTTCCGGTTAGTTGCTGGGGCCACTTAATGAAGTGGCCGTAAGTGCCTGTTGATGCACTACACTACTGATGGGGATGTCATACAACTTCATGTCAAAAAATCTAAACAATCCCTTTAATGCATAGGGAATTGCAATATTAATGCCATGTTACCTGGTTTCCTTTTTAATTTAGCAGAGGCAGCAGGGTAAGTGAACAGGTTAACAGAGAGAAATACCCGTGAGTCCTGATTCAGTAAAAAACGTTTTTACAGTTATTTTGTTGTTGTTTTTTGACAGAGTTTTGAACGACTCGGCCTCTATTTTAATGCAGGTTTGAATTATCTCACAACAGTCACATTAATCCCTAATCAAAACACAGGCTACTGTTGCTACTGTAACCCAAGCAAAAACTCCACTCTGAACACCTGACGTGACTTTCTGTCCGTCCCAAACTCAGCTCCCCTAGTACTGGAACACATTTATAGCAATACATATGAGCATTCATCTTATTTATGTTTTAAATGTCTTATTTTCTCTTATGTCTAATAGAATGGGTAATAGGAGTGTAAAGGTGACTATAGGGGTGTTATTTTATGTCTAGAGGGCTCCAATTATGTTAGACTGTGCTTAGAAGGTCGTAAACAGATTTTCTATGCTCTAACTATGAAAATATTCCATTTAGAAATAAGGAACCCTAAATTCACTTATCACGGTTGGTTCCTCGAACCAATTAACTGCGATAAACAAGGGATTACTCTATTCATGTTTTTGTTCAATAATTTAGACTAAGAGGGCATATTGAACTGCAGTACTTGCAGCTGCACATTTTTGTTGTGGTGTTGTGTATTTGTTACCAGCATACCTCAAAAGTGATGTAACCAGTTTCTGTGGAACTCGTATATGTAACACAATTATTTTGTGATTCTGTTGTTCCCCTCAGGATGACAGGCAGAGAGTTTTTTACTCGTTTCCCTGCCCTGTATTCGTTCCTCCTGAACCAGCTCAAGGAGGCTGCAGCCACAGTGGAAAGGTGAGTGGGTTGTCTAATCCTTCCTGGCTTTTTATATATCCTTGTTTCTACTTTAAATCTTGGATTGAATTGATTCCATAATATATCATTTGATGCATCGGTTCTAATGGGAGGATGGAATCAGTGCAATCTCAAGTTCTTATCTTCAAGCCAAATCGACGTCAAGGATATGAACTCGGCATTACATTTGGTTCTTCGTGACTATCACTTAGACAATCAGCCAACTGTTAGCTTGAAGCTTTAAAAGAATAAACCAACTGTCGCCAGGGTTAGTGTTTCTGCAGTGGGGAGTTGTGTCTACTGAGACTCATCTTCCTTATCTTTGCCTGCTCGGACAAAACTCCCTTTTTAAAAGCATTTGAGTCATCTAACAGCTCCCCAGGCCGCCTTATCTTATGATGGATCCAATTAATTGAGGACTCTTTCACAACTCGTCTCACTCCCTTGACTGGTTGTTTAAACATTTGCAGGTTTCCCACGCAACCAAATCTCGAACTCCCACATTATCAACAGTGTATGGTGCTAGCTAAACCACACTTAGAAATGTAAAAACAAGCAACAGGACATCATGGAAATCTGATGCAATAGTGCTACTTGTATTAACTAAAAGAAATACTTGCATTGTCTTCCAAAATAATTATTTGCTGATGTTTGTTTTGGAGTTTTGGATTTAAAATAAAGATGTGACTCCACCATGTATGCACATCAATTCTCAATTATGTGATTTTTCATGTATTCACTCGAAAATGACAATACGTCATCCCTTTAATTATTAACCATTTATTAAAGGGATAGTTTGGATTTTTTGACATTAAGTTGTATGACATCCCCATCAGCAGGGTAGTGCATCAACGATGATTTACCTCTCCCCCACTTCGCCCTACGAGCGGAGTTCTGGTCGGATTTCGGTGAGGAGGAACGTAGTTCCGGTTAGTTGCTGGGGTCACCTAAGTAGTTTGGCTTCTCAAAACAATATGCGTTGAAAACAGTAATACATTTGCATCACAAAACCGTTGCTAACAAGCGTCATCAATCCGTTCCAGAAGGTCTGACTTTCACCGAAACGTACTCCAACCAAGTCGTTTTTTCCTATAAGAAATACCGTCAATCCAGGTAATCCGTTCCAGAAAGCCAAGAATGTTAACACAAAACATGTTTTTATAGTTTTACAATTACTGGTTTACATGTTGAAAACTATTTAAAATGCATATAAATACATATGAATGATGAATGAAAGGGATACATTTAAGGTTACTTTTACCTTCACTGAAAACGTGATTGTTGCCAGACACAATGTAGCAACGAGATCAACACAGACACCACCTTCCTGTTTTGCCATGAGTTATTTATTGAATTCATTCGTGTCTCACCTCAAATCTCTGCTTTTCTTTTGATAACGGCTGCAAAATAAGCCAAAATGGAGCCAATTAAAGTTGCAAATGCCAGCATTTTGATAAAGAAAGTAAGAAAAACTATTGAAATCTAGAAATAACATATAGCAAAACACCATGGTGGTGTCCGTGTTGATCTCGCTGCCACATTGTGTCTTTGGCAACAATCACGATCACAATCACATTACACCAAAAACGTGTTTTGTGTAAACATTTTTGAGACTTGTCAACCGGTGATGACATCATAGACAGGCAACGGACCAGACGTCCGCTTTCTGTTTCCATCTATTAGCAAGCTGCTAAAACAGTTTTGTGCTAAGAATACATTAAAAACACAGTTGGACTGGCAAACTGTATTAATAACACTACAAGACGGGCGCTGTTTTTCTTCCTAATTTTCTCAGCTAGTGTGTTGAAGTGAAATTGTGAAATCACTGGTAGGTTTCCATTCAGTCATTTTTGCAATGGTGCTTTTTAAATATCAGACACGGTGATGAGCTTTACTCAAAGACTGAAACTACTTAAGCCAGTTTCAGCAATTTGCCATCTCTTTTCAAATTAAATATGATGAAAAAGGCAGAAGCTAATACGTTTTTATATATTGTTACATGTGTGACACACTGAATTACTGCTACTGCATGTGTAGAGGTGATGCATGATACATGAACAGTGTGTAATTGTGTGTGTTTGTATATGTGTGTACATAGTGACAGTGGTCACGTGAAGCTTCATCCCAGTCTTTTCTTGCTGCTGCTGGTGCTCGGTCGACTCTACCCTTCTCCAATGGATGGCACCTATTCACCGATGGGACTTGCACCTTTCATACCGTTCATCATCAGGTAAGGAGAAGGCAACAAAATGTTCAGCTCATTCAGGACATGTTAGCTGTCTGTCAAGACTTTTGAAAAAATTCCCACATTTACTGTAATTTTATATTTTCTGTGACAGTTTTCCCATTGGAAATGAATGGGCAATTTATTTGGCACATCCTACTGGGGGAAGATCATTTTCCATTTTCCATTACAGTCCAATCCAATCCAATCCAATCCACTTTATTTATATAGCACGTTTTATAAACAGTTTCCAAAGTGCTGCACAGACTAGCAAAACCACAAATAATAAGTAATAAGGGAATGTAAATGTAAATAATAACTAAAAATTACTACAGTAAAAACTAAAAGATCAAATAAAAACAAAGAAAGGTACAACAGTAAAATATTTAAAACAAGAAGTTGAAACAATAAAAGCAAAAAATCCAAGAAGTAGGTAAAAAATAAATAAGTAAATTAAATTTAAAAACTAAAATAAATAAAACCATTAAAACAAAAAAAAAATAAAAGACACAGAGGACCACACCACTCACGCTGAATTAAAAGCCAGAGAATAAAAGTGGGTTTTAAGACTAGACTTAAAGCTTTCAATTGTGGGGGCCGTTTTTACATGAGGGGGGAGAGTGTTTGACAGCTTTGGGCCAACTACAGAAAAGGCCCGGTCTCCCCTGGTCTTAAGTCTGGTTTTAGGCACCACCAATTGGAGCTGGCCTTCGGACCTCAATGTGCGCGCTGGAGTGTAAATTTGGATGAGGTCCGAGATGTACTGAGGGGCCAGCCCATTCAAAGCCTTAAAAACAAACAATAAAGTCTTAAAATCAATTCTAAAACGCACAGGCAACCAGTGCAGGGAAGGTAAAATTGGGGTAATATGCTCCCTCTTTTTGGTCCCTGTTAAAAGCCGTGCTGCAGAGTTCTGGACTAACTGTAAGCGAGAGAGTAATTTATTCCAGAGTAAAGGGATGTGACGAAAAAAAAGCGTACATGGCTTGTTCAAAATGTTGCAATGATAAAAATGGTTTGACTTTGGAAAGAAGCCGAAGATGATAAAAACAGGATTTTACAGGATTTGTTTATTAAGTTTAAAATCACTATCAATTATGACGCCAAGGCTGGTGGCTGTGGAACTGACTTGATTCTTGATGGGGCCCAAGTCCAAGAGGGGGTCATTATTATTAAGTACGATAACTTCTGTCTTCCCCTCATTGAGCTTTAAAAAAATTTGAGTCAACCAGACCTTGATGTCACTTAAGCACTCAAGAAGGGGTGTCAGGGGGGCATGGTCATTTCTTGTAATTGGTAAGTAGATCTGGCAGTCATCTGCATAAAAGTGATAGGAGATGCCAGTCATCTCTCGCCACATCACAGTTTGAACTTCACTCTATCAAGGTTTTTGAAAAATATATTAATTAACAAATTATGCATTTTCGGTGTTGAATATGGCCTACTAGTTAAAAAAAACAAACTTGTATGATTAAAGCTAATTTGACATATTTTTGTCTAAATTAAGCATTTCCAAGCATAAAAACAGCTCAATGAAGTAAAACACAAATATGAGACATTGTGTGTGAATTGTGTCGTATTCTACACTGCTCACTATGTGTCAGTAATGTTACTTTAATGTTGGGTGAGACACACAAGCGCTAGTCTTCATCGTACAAACAACAGGCTTTTATTGCAGGTTTGAGTTATCTCACAACAGGCACAATAATCCCTAATAAAAATACACACTTCTGTTTTAGCCGTAACCCACGCCAACCTAAAATTCAACTCTGAACCGCCGACGTCACTTCCTGTCTACTATATGTCTGAACACATTGGGTTAGGTTGTAAACAGATTGTCTATGCTTTAACTATGAAAATATTTGATTTATAAATAACAAATCCTACTTTGTAGTGATTCTCTTATTACGGCCGAAAACACCAAGATCTCTACTTTCATTTAACTATGGAATTTAAAAATATTCACATTTGAGAGCGTAAAATCGGAGGATATATACATTTTGAAATTTAAAAAACGATCAAATCGAATACCAAAATAGTTGTTGATTAATTGGATTAATTGTTGCAGCTGTTATTAGTATCAATTCAGATTTTTGTCTTTACATTGTGTCTTTTTGTTTAGCAGTATTTTTACCATTTTTGCTGTTTTCTTGTTTAATTTTAGTTCTATAATGTGCCGCAGACTGCAAATGGCCCCCAGTACACACTTTGGACACGTGTAAGAGTATGGAGGAATGTAACTTCATAGCTGTGACTGCTCTGATGCCCACCTTAAATTTGTCATTGATAAATCAGTGTGTGTGAAACTCTAAAAGCTAACATGGAACATCAATACAGTACAACCACTGGGCGGCAATCCCACATGGTTTTCCTTTCCTTGCCCCGATGTCACTTAGAACATCGCATGACTGTTGGTCACAGTGGCTTAGTTTGAGCAACTGCCTTTATTTTGGTTTCTCTTTGGACAGCGTGTCTCCTGCCATCTAAATCTTTTTCCAAAATTCCAGCAAAAACACAAATGCTTTTTTTAAGCCAAAATTATTGTTTGCCCGGCTGCCACAGAGTCTTGAGTGTGTTCCAGCTAAAACATGTTAAGCATGGCACTTGAGTGCGTGGGCAACAAGTGAATGACACATTTACGCACGTTTCGAGTGCAAGAGTTGACGGTTACTGAGAATGAGTACTTGGTAGAAAAAAATAAACCGCACGTAAAATAATTGTTATCCCCTCTAAATATAATCCTAATTGGCAACAACCTTTGTATAATCTTACATATAACTCCCAAAACATACAGATATTTTGTTTGTGACATCTACATCTGTCAACTGTCGACACTACTTGCGTCGAGCTGACGTGCCCTTGAGCTGCTCCAAGAAACCTCTGGGCTGGCTCAGTGTCCAACTTTACTAAATGCATTATGTTCCATCTTTAGCTCCTCCCCGTTGTCATCACTATCAATGAGAATGTGATTGCGCTCGGCTTGCAGGCCGACTGGAATGCTCACATCACATCAAGAGGGTCACGCACCTGCTCACCCAACCACGATAAACTTCTCAAACAAAGTTTCTGCGAGCTGCCTTTCTAAGTATAGAAACCTACTATCGTCAAGACACAACACATGTAGTCTAAACATTGTGTTTTGGTTTATTTTCTTTTTACTTTGCACTGGTACCTCTACAATTTTTACATAACAGATTTTCACAAGATGTTTTTCTCCTGGAAAAAAAAAAAGGCCATGATGCTAACCGTGAAACATGTAAATATAGATGTATTCATTGTAACCAAAACATTTGTGTACTTTTTGTTTGTACAAGGTTTTGTTGTTTGTGCATTCTAATGTCACACTTGGTGATTAGATCATGCTTGGCTTTATCTGGACTGCACTGTTTACTGGGTGAAGCGTTCAGGCGAATGGGAAACAGTGGATCCAGCCTTTTATATTATTTAAACATGTTTATCTTCTTCACATGCAGATAAGACCTGACCTGGATGTTGCATGGTCATTTTTGTGCACCCTCTGCCTCAGTTATGCGACAATTGATTCAGTCTGTAGAGACCAATGTGTGCCAATAGATTTCACCTCTCTTTAACCATGTCTGTGTAAAATACATTGAGCCCTTGCATATTTGCGAGTCAGCATTCGCAACCCCGCAAATTTGCTGATTATTGAAAAAAAATATGTTGAAAAATTCCATCCGTCCATCTTCTTCCGCTTATCCGAGGTTGGGTTGCAGGGGCAGCATTCCAAGACGAGAAACCCAGACTTCCCTCTCCTTGCCTGCTTTGTCCAGCTCCTCCCGGTGGATCCTGAGTAACTCCCAGGCCAGTTGAGAGACATAGTCTCTCCAGCAGGTCTTAGGTCTTTTCCAAGGCCTACTACCGGTTGGATGTGCCCTGAACACCTCACTGGGGCGGCATCCGTGAGGCATCAGATGCCTGAGCCACCTCATCTGGCTCCCGTCATTGCGAAGGAGCAGTGGCTCTATTCCAAGTTTCTCCCGGACGACAGTGCTTCTCAACCCTATCTCTAAGGGAGAGCTCAGCCACGCTATGGAGAAAACTCATTTCGGCCACTTCTACCTGCGATCTTGTCCTTTCAGTCACTTCCCAAAGTGAGGGATCTACCAGTAAATTGAGAGCTTGGCCTACCGGCTCAGTTCGCTCTTCACCACAATGGACAGATGCAGAGTCCGCGTCAATACAGCACCGATTTTCTTTTCGATCTCTCGTTCCATCCTTCCCTCACTCGTGAACAACTCCCAGAGGTACTTAACTCCTCCACTTGGGGCAGGATCCCATCCCTGAAACGGAGGTGGAACTCAGTTCTTCTTAATGTTTTTGCTTCTTTCATAATAATAGGCCTTTTTTCCACAGAAAACATACCTCATTCACCCTAAGTCGATATAATTTATAAAGACATGATAATACAGATATAATGTACAGCGTACATGTACCATTGTCTAATAAGTTCAATATGTTTTTTTCAAACATTGAGATTTCGCTGTTTGTTTGGCGTTCCTTGAACGCTCTAGTTGTGTGCTGTGAGATACAAAAGTTTTTTTGGGGCTATGGAAGCACTAGCTTTGGCAGTCAATCCGGCCTCAAAACCTGCAGCGAGGTGCACACAAGTTAATATTTGATGGTAAATCATTACTGGAATTACAACAGGAAAGCAGTGTGGATTATGTAGACACGACTTGGAGAAACACCTTCTCTAACACTAGTGTGACAACCAGGCTAAAGGCTACACTGAAACGCCGATTCCATCTGTTCATCGATCACCTTACATTATCATTCATTAGTGGTGAGTACCTATGCATTTTATACCTTAAATGCGTTTAAGTGTGTGAGGCGAGTGAACCATGGCAATTGAAGAGAGAAAGGTGGAGGGCTTCTGAGCTGTAGCTAATCTAATAATTACAGCAGTCACTTTTATCGCAAATGTTTGGAAAATCACGTCAACGTCAAGCTAGCAGGAAGGTTTGGAGGGGGAGGAGTGAGCCGTGTGTCAAAAATAGTGATATCACTTTAATCCTGTGAATACAGTCAAGTATTTACAGTTTAATATCACTCTATTCCCTGTCATGGACTGGCACGGTTGTGACAATGAGCTGTTAATCATTTGCTGTGCTAATAAGAATTTGGGCTTCTAAAATATGTAACACTTGGTTACCATGTAAGCTCACCCAATCTAAATTTAGCAAATCGGCATTATAGTTCTCTTCCTGTTGACAGCTGAATCCTGACTTGCAAGTTATGCAGTGCATGCCTCCACCCGAATGAAGACCACATGTTGGAAATGTTAAAATTAGCGTACCACTACCACATTACCCTCCCCCAACCCAGCTTCCTTAAGCATGTGGGAACGTGTCTGATGATATTAATGACTATAAGACCCCCCACCACCCACCCACCCACACACACGCACACACACACCTCCCCCAAGATTTATAACCCTAGTCCAGATATGCTCACCCACCATTCTTGTTTTCGCGATCCTCCCTGTTTCTTCATACCAGACCAGGGGTATCCAAAATTTTTATTGAAAAATGCAAGGATGCAAGTGCCACTTTGATATTTTGTAAATGATAAAGCTGAGAAGTTATAGGCATATATTTAAAAAAAAAATGGATCTCAGCTTTGTGATATAGGTGAAAAAGGAAATTATTATTATTATTATTATTATTATTATTATTATTATTATTATTAACTTTGGTCTTTGCTGTATGTTTTTTTTTTCCCCCAAATATTTGAACTTTCTTCTGAAATAATCTTTGTAAATTTTCTTCTCGCATATTATGACTTTATTCTTATAATATTTTGACCCTTTTTTTTCCCTCATTTTTTTTAAATATTTTGACTCTATGCTACTAAAATGCCCCTATATCCTCATAATAGTACAACTTTATTCTCATTTTCTTTTCTTGACTTATTCCCGTAAAATTACATCTGATTTTTCAATTTTTTTCTTTAATTTCAACTTTCTTCTTGTTAATTTTCTTCTAGTAATTTTGACTTTACACTAGGTCCCCAACTTACGAACATCCGACTTGCGAACATTTGCATATACGAACACAAGCCGACTGGTCTATATTTTATTTTATTTTGCCTTCTAGTCGCTCCATCAGTATTTATACTGCTAATGCTTGACCAGTAGAGGGCACTGTGACACTGCTAATGGGACCAACAGAGGCTGGGGAGAGAAAGCTAAATGGAAAGCTAAATTGTAGCTGTATGATACAACCCGGACAGAGTGTGTGATTAAAGTTTATGAAGAGTTAATAGGCCTGCTTAATTCTACACCACCCACAGAACACTACCTCTTTTAGAAGAGTCTAACGACGACGACCATTTGTCCTTTTTCAATAACTCCTCCTCCTTCTCCACCACAAAGACGTATGCTCGACCACTCCTCTTCAAAGGTAAATAACATTTATCATTACGTATTATGATATCACTTTTATTATTGTTTTTTTCATTAATTATCCTCGTTTAATATTACTACTGCATCCAAACTCATATTTACATACATACACATATACTGTATATGTATACATGTACATGTAGTACCTATATCATTGGTAATATTACCTTTTCCCCTACTTAGAACAATATATATAATAGAACAATTCGACTTAAGAAAGGTCGTCTGGAACCAATTGTGTTCGTAAGTTGGGGACCTAGTGTATTCCCATATTTTGATTTTATTTTCATATTATAACACACAATCTGCAGTACTTTTCTAAACATTACAATGTTGTTATGTTTCTCATACTACAACTTAAACAAACATTTTTCTTTAATATTTCCCTTTTATGTTACTAGGACTTTTTCCCCCCCATAATATTATGTTATTCTTGTAAAATTATCAATTTTTTAAATTAGATTACAACTTTTTTCTGTTAATGTTTTGACTTTATTCTTGAAAAACTACTGCTGATTTGATCATTTCTGCTGTTTTTTTTTAGTTTTCTTGTTAAATTCTAAAAGTTCACGGTTATTGTCCGTTACTATGATCCTGACAAAAAATTAAAAAAAAACATACTGTGTAGTGCCATCTGGTTTGCCTTCACACTTGTATATATATATTTTTTTTCTATCAGTGGATCAAATAATGCTCTCAGTTCAGCATATGCATGAAGTCGTACCTCGATTGCCCAGTGATTGCCAGACAACCTTATACCCCAAAACAACATGGTGGTTTTTGGGTCTCATGTACTCCTGGGACTTTCCTTTCTATGGCACATTTTGTACCAGCTCAGATGTAACAAAGTGGATGTAAATTGCATAAAGACGTTGTAAATGTTCCAAAGGCACGTTGCAAGAGGCCTTGCTTGTGCAGTTCAACTATCTTGCCACGTTCATAGACAGGAAACATTTTTGCAGAAAATGACACAAAAGCCAGATTTTAGCAAAGGTTTTTATATGGTTAACCCTATGGTGTTACATTTTTGATCAATGATGAACAGTCTGTTAAAGTTAAATGCAGTGGGGCTGTAACTAATGATTATTTTCTGAGTCAATTAATCTGAAGCTTGTTGTTTTGAGTAATCGGTCAAGCTCTACAGTTTTCAATAATACTTTTTTGTGTCTTGCTTCTGTTCTTTTTGCATTTTCATGCTATTACTTATCTGGTTACAATTCACCATTCATTATTTCATCAAATTTTAGTTAAAAGGCTCTGTATTTGCCACACACTGTATAGCGAGGTTGTTAAAGGCAGAACTTTAATTTCCTTTTCAACTGATGATCCGGTTATGGTTCTTATTACACTTGTGTTATGTTAAGTATAAGGGTAAAAGGTCATTTTGGTTTGGCTGTGCAATAGTATCACTTTCAGGGATCTGCATTTTGTCTGAATGACCGAATGACGCACGCTCAATTCAAGTGCGTCACCGTTCCACTTCCCAACTTGCATTCGGTGGCACGATTGGTTGCTTGAGCTTGTTATTCAACAACATACTGATGTCTCTGTGGAGGAAACAATTTGAGCAGTTCTCTTTAAAATGAAGCCCAGATGAGACTCATCCATGCCAGTCAGTGGCCTCCCTCGTGACCCCACCAGGCACAGCCTTGTTGCTAAAATTACACCCTTCCAAACTGCCATTTCCTTTCACAAGTGTCATTGCGACAAATTTGAAAAGATGGTTAGCATATGCGCTTCAAATTGAAATGGGTGGGGGATAATACAGTGGAACCTCTGTTAGCATACGCCCCGGTTAGCATGTTTTTTTGGTTGATTTACGCCCAAATTTTGTTACCGTTTGTGTAGATTTGTTGTGTTATTAATGTACTGCGTGAGTCCAACTGTGTTCTTAATGTATTTTTATCACAAAACATCCTTGTTAGCATCCTATTAGCTTTCTAATACATAGAAACAGGGACAGGAGGTCAGCTCCATCGCCCGTCTATGATGTCATCAGCAGTTGACTCTGTAGTTCTTCGCTAACTAACACAGTTACAACTCTCGGCTCTTTTGATCACGGCTGCAAAATAGCCCACAACGGCGCCAAAGAAAGCTGACAGCATTTTGATTAAGAAGGTTAGAAACACAATTGAATTCAAGAAATAACCCCTAGCAAAAACAAAGGTGGTGTTCAAGTGTATGACCTCGCTGTCACAACAATCACGTCTTCAAACAAGGTAAAAGTGACATTTAATGTCTATTTATCCCTTTCATTCACCATTTATATGCATTTTGTAGTGTTTTCTTTATAATTGTGTAAGTATAAACACATGTTTTGTGTTAACATTTTTGGCTTTCTGGAACGTATAAATTGGGTTTACATTATTTCTTATGGGGAAAAATGTATTTGGTTGGAGTACGTTTCGGTTAGAGTCCAATCCTATAGAACAAATTGATGATGCTCGCCAAGGTTCCAATGTATAAGAAACAGACATTGATTTAAGTGTCAGTGTGTGTGTGCGCGCTGTTGTGGGCATAAATGTGCCTGTAAAGCACTATGTTTGTGTTGGCACAGGCTTTGGTTTTCTGCCTGGACATGCTTGCGTGCATGTGAGAAGACGCATGCAAACAGCAGGTGGCAAAGCAATTATTGACAGTTGCATAGTTCATCCAGTGATCCTCATCTTATCATCCATCTTCTGTAGGTTATTCTGTACTCTTCCAGCTCATCATTATTTCCATGTTTTGTCCCTTTTATGCAGAAGATCATTTGTTATTCATTGTTTAAAGACATGCAGCAGACGCAACTGTGCTTCTATTCATATCTGACTTTCCATCTTGGCACAGCCAAGCTTTTCTTGTCATCTCTACATACTGTTGTGTAGAGATTTACTGGTGTTTCCCATTACGTGCAGCCCTTCACTGTTTGCACTGCTAAACCAAGGCCTTTCTTTGGCACACACCTCTAATGCCAAAATAAGACCCAATAACCTGAAACAGAGAGATGCTCTGTCTTTCTTCAACATGGGCTCTTCATGTAGTCATTTTTTGTATACCTAATATCGTTAAATCTTTTTTTTTTTAACTGAAAGTGTGGACAAAGCAAATGTGTACATTTCTGAGAAGTTATACTTCCCATTTAAACACCGCAAAAAGTTTTTTTTTGTTTATTTTTTAAGTAGATTACATTACAGCGATGTCATCATTGATCTTATTATGTATTGTGTAAAACTAAGATAGCAACAACATCAAATTAAAAGCACAAAATGACTACAGAGCCACCATCCCCCAGTACGAGCCTGGAGCTGTTTTTTCAGAAAGAGGATTAGAACTTGTGTGGCAACAGCCAGTATACTTGCATGACTTAACTTGAGGTTGTGAATAGAACAAATATGCACATTAGCACTCATTAACGCCATCAAGCTTGTCTTTATGCACTTCCACATAGTATCAGCATTTGGGACAAAATATGAGGTGAAAGAAAAACTGAAAAAATACAGTATAGTAGTCTGTCTGTGCAGTTTGGGAGACAGTTGGCATACGCACAATGGTGTGTTCAAGGACCATCGAACAAAGTGCGACGAGTCACCGCTCGCTACAAACAACATAAACATGCAAAAACTGTGGGATTTCTAGCTGTTCATCCATTCATTTCCTGTGCCGCTTAATGCTCACTAGGGTCCTGGAGGTATGCTGGAGCCTAATCCCAGTTGATTTCGAGCGAGAGATGGGGTACACACTGGACTGGTCGCCAGCCAATCGCAGGGCACATACTGTATAGACAAACAATCATTCACACTCACATTCATACCTATGAACAATTTGGAGTCGCCAGTTAACCTAACATGCATATTTTTGGAATGTGGGAGGAAGCCAGAGTACCCGGAGAAAGCCACGAATGCACGGTGAGAACATGCAAAGTCCACACAGCGATGCCCAACGGAGAATCGAACCCCTTAAAGCATAGCAAACTACTGAGCTAACTAGTTAGGCTCCAATTTATTTATTCTAAACTTAAGAAAAGGTTTGAAACTGAGTGGGGAAGAAGGACAAAGAAAGAATCCAAAAACATACCACTTCAACATACAATAGGAGAACTTTTTTTCACAGTGTCATGTCGGACCATGGCTGACTATGCAGTGCAAGTTAACTCACTGACTGCCAGCCATGTTCAGAGCAGAGAGCTCCATACTGCCAGAGTTTTTGGACATTTTTGCTGAACTTTTAAGACCCACAGAATATTAAGTTTTAGGACTAGATAAACATTGCAACTCTCTAAAGAAACTTTAGACACTTCTTTCATCAGAAAAAAAAGTTTGTTTATAGCCTTTTTGGGTCTTAGAACATAGGGTAGTTTCAGCAAAAACCTGATTTTGACAAAAAAAACTGAGAAAATGAGCTTTTTCTGCAGAGAAGCAAATTCAAATGAGTGTGGGGTCTGCTGGACGTGGGGATGAATCACTGCTGCTGACCGATCCAGATGGCAGCCACTCGTCAGAAGAATCAGTCAGGTTCTGAGTCACCCGACTCTGAACGGCTTCCGGTGTCATGCTCCGGTGACGCGCCACATTGCTCATCAACGCGTTGTCAACTGCGTTTGTGTCTACATCACCTACATCACCCATGTCACTTCTAATGTTCGCGATCGCGTCACTACTAAAGGCAGATCCACCCCCAGACAAGCTCTGTGACGGTGTTCGCTGCCTATATTTTTTGACTCTGCTTGATTTCTGCATGTTTTTTGCCATTTTCCTCTCTCAACCCACAATTCGTGTTCTTCATAGACAATCTGTCGCTGCCGGTTGGAGGAAAAGAGAACTGTTGCCCCTACTGGGACAGAAATACATTGCCTACAAGTCAGAAATTCACACACAAGATGAATAAGACTTTGATCTGTAGCTCCCACAGAAAAAAACAAGACGTCAATAGACGTCTTTGGAAGTCAGCGTTACTTTTTGAAAAGACGTCAATAGATGTCTTTGGCAGTGAAAGAGATAAGGTAATGTAATGTAAGTAGAGATGCGCCAATCAGGATTTTATGCTGCCGATACCGATCATCCACGAGTGAAATCGTCCGATGCCGATCAATAGATTAAGTGTAAACTTTAAAATAAAAAACATTAAAAAACATTTATTTCATAGCTTATTTCAACCCCAACAAAGCGAATATGCTTGTTTTACCAGAACATTAACAAAATGCTGATCTCCAAAACTCACATTTTGTATTTCAGAATGCATTTCTTTCTAGTGTTCTCACATTATTAACTGAAAACCTGAATGAAAAGGAGGCTTGGAGGCGCCTCGTGGTCGTGGCAGAGTTCCCTGGTGCCGCGTTGGTGCCGCGGTGACCCCTGGTCTATATGATATGAAAGGGGAACAAAACAATTCAGACAAAAACACATTTGACTTACTTTTTCCCAAATCACTGGTGAAACTTAGAGGATCAAGAGCATCCAGCAGGACTCCAGGCAGTCAGCAAACCCGGTTTCCTCCACCGCCGCCGCCATCGTCCGGCCATCCAGTCCGACGAATGTGACCACTGTTTGGACTATCACGGGCGTGTGTGCTGCTTTTTTTCTTAATTAGCCGCCGCCCGATCGACAATCACATCGCGAGCCGCGAAAACTCACCACACTCTGCCAAGTGGCCGCCCCCCAAATGCCGCGCCATACTAAAACTTTTTAAAGCGTATTTTTCAGGGTGTAAAACTTACATCACTCTCCCAACGACAGAAAGTCCCACACGGCAGACATGCTTGTATTGGCATTGTGAAGGGAAAGTGAGAGGGAGGTGGTCGCAGGAATGGGGGCAGAGCTGATCGGCGAAGGGGATTGGCGTTTTAACACGAGTATCGGCATATGAAACAGGGGGAAAGCGAGAAAGGCAACTGGAAGCTTAGGCGATTATTTACCAATATTTAATTCATGGGGCGAATCAGAACAGTTTGGGTCTTGATGGGGGAAAGAAAGAGAGAGAAAGGAAAGATGCAGGTGTTGCATAACGTTTGCATATAAATAGCAGCCAACTGTCCCAATGAAATGAGGCATGCGTCATTTTTCCAAAGTGGAAAATGTGTCCCTCACATATTATACCTGGAGTTACAATTAATAATAATGATGGTGTGTAATGCAGACATCCCCACCAAGGCCAGTCTATAACATGTGTGCGCGTGTGTGTGTGTGTGTTCAGTGGATTAGCCCCAACATTTAATAGCCTCTCCATTAGACCGTTCTATATCCCTTTGCCATGTGTCATAACAACTGACCTGATACATTTTGATTAATGCTGCTAAGAGACAAAAATACAGAACAACAAAGAAACAGGCTCAAAGACATAACTTGTTTTGATGGGTTCATATGTATTTTTATAAAATTCATCAGTAGATGGACTTAAACAAATGTATACAGCAATATGTGAACCTACTGTACTGTACAACATAGACTAGAAGCTTACCATAGCAATGCTTATACCTGAATTCTGTGATTTGTAGTAACGTTCTGTTAAGTTGCTGTGTGCATGATTGTGTGTCCTGCAGATGTGGTCGTTCAGCGGTGTATCGGACCCGAGAGATGGCAGCCCGAGCCTTGGTTCCTTTTGTACCGCTCACCCAGATCTCATCCACTATACACGCTGTGCTTCAGCAGCTTCCTCAACACTCTGCACCTCAAATCCAAAACAACTGCATTCATGGGACACTGCTTCAGGTCTGCTCACACACACCTGCACACCCACACTCTCTTACACACACACACACACACACACACACACACACACACACACACACACACACACACACAGTTCAAATCCTATGATCCATCTGTATGAAAGTATATTGACTGTGACACCAGTATAAAAGTTACCACTGTAAACATAAACAGTCAATCAAATACTAGTACATATACCTGTATATACAGTATGTAACAATAGCAACTGGTCAGTTGGTGGCTTGCCAGAAAACTCGATTATTACTCGATTGTGAAGTCCATTGTCTGGACTTCACAGTTTCTTCAACCTCAAATTTTCACAATGCTAGCTAACTCATTACTGTGGTTACGGCCAGTCAACTCTCTGTCTCAATGACATATCATCTCTGGCTGCCATTCACTGTAGAACAGGCTGGCCTGTGTCATTTATTTATGGTTCACAAACAAACTTGTTGTGTATTACAACTAGAGCTGCAACTAGTTTACAACTTTTTTCCACTTCAAATACGATTTCAATATCGCAGCCTTGAATATTGGCAGATACCAATATCAACCCGATATCGGCACAAATCATGCACTAGTGTACTCCACACAAAATGTCCAAAATGTTTGGACAGCTATTTTAAAGACTTGGATAATGCAGGTATTCTGGGAGATGAAGTGTTCCTCTATCATCCTATCCAACAATTTGAAAGTTTTTACAATTTTAATGGTCTGTTTTACCGAAGTTCATTTTCAATGTTAATTTGAGATTTAAAAAAAAATATTGTACCTAATTAAAATTACTATACATAACTATCTACTATAAGACTACTACTACTACTATAGTGCTGACAATTATATTTTTATAAAATCCACGTTTTAAATATATACTGTAAAGCTTCATTGTTACATACACCTAATTATGCATTATGAATTTCTTTGAATTTCATGAAATTTCAATTCTACTTCCTGCAATTCCAATTTGAATTGCACTTCTGCTTCCTGTTTGCAACCGCAATTCAAATTCAAGAACTGAATTGGATTTTAGAGGTCATTCTCAATTCAATTCTGAATGTTGTACAGCCTTGTAGGGCACATAACGTTTAGTTACATTTTCTTCTCAATATGTTTCTGTGATGGTTCCTTCATATTTAATTCTATGAATAAGATGTTACTTTTTAATTCCTTTCCTTTTTGAATCTTTGTATGGCTCATACACAACTTTTTCCCATTCATACCTGTTTTTTTTTCTCTTTGTACAAATCCTGAGATCATATTTTGTTTCTGTGTATTTACATTAGTCATCTTCTATCCTGTCATCTGAATCTTTTCTGTCTTATGATTTGGAGCACGGTGTTCCCTCACTCCATTGCGGGTCACCTTTCGGGTACTCGCTGTTTCGCAGATTTTTTTTGGTGCAATTTTAGTGTTTTATTTTTTATTTTATAGCGTATGAACGCTGTTACAGGCCGAGCCTGGCCCTTTAAGAAGAATTGCATTGTGGGAAGTTGAGTGTTGAATAGAGGTGGCAGTGTCTCTCTGTATTCTCTCTCTTTTGTCTGCACCGCCCATTGTCTTCTGTGTCCTGATTGGATGTAGACCATTGTCAGTCAATCTCCTTGGTGCCGTCTCTTGTTGTGGTCATAGCTACCAAACTAGCTAACCATGTGAGCTGCTTGCTAACCGCCAATACTGTAAACAATAGAATCAGAAGAAGCTAACCTTGTGAGGAAAATACGACGACAGGAGCAATATGTTTTAACAAGGACACAAAATCCCCCGCGATAAACTGTATAGCTGTATACCATCACCATTAACTACACTTTTTCTGCGTCACCGTTGTGCACACTCACAGAGGTTCAAGTAAACCTTACAATTAGGGGTGTCACGAGACGAGACGATGCACGAGATTGGGCCCACGAGAACGAGACGGGAAAAGAGTTTAAGATACGTTTTAAGAAACGTTCCGTGAAAAAATTGGACTAGACAAACAAACTTTTTATTTAATCAAGTCACAAAACAATGCAGGTGTGTTTTGAAATGTTTATTGTCCCACAAATTGACGCTAAACAATATTATTGTCAACATTTTTTGAGCCAAAATAAACCACTGTTATGATATATAAATAAATAACATAGCAAAATAATGTAATATTTCCTTTAGTTTGTCATCTTTCACTCTGCAAAGTTGTGGCATGTATTTTCTCACAGGCAATTCATACTATCGTGTTAGGTAGTAGTATCAACATTTTAGCTTTTTATGCCTTATTATGCCTTTTTGCTCTACTTGTCCACATTTGCTGTTTTTTTTATTTTTTAAAAATTATTTTCTATCTACAATGAGCCACATCCACAGATGGCCCCTGCGCCACACCTTGGACACCCATGCTTGTTCAGCGAGCCAGACTGTCTTGGTTTCGCCAAGAAGGCAAGGCGTTGCAAGGTGATGGAGGATTGTGTCCAAGCTCTTCCTTTTTGAGTCTGTTGAGCTGCATTGTGGAGGGGTTTATGCTTTCAGACTGGCATTGCACTTTGATACATATGTACAATCGGTAGTGCACGCGGCACATACTTCAGGCAAGAAACACTTCCTGACTTCCACTACTCACTAATTATAGTGACCATGTTGCTAAAATGTCAACACGGATGTCTTCTAATTATGAGGTGTGTTATGAAGCAGTGAATGCTTGAGCTTGTAAAGTGCGCTCAGCCAAATATAACAAGCGGAAATAGAACCGCTCTGTGATGAAGGGTGCAAACAAAGCTTAACATGTACGTGTTTTGATCTGACTAATATTAAGTAATTTTGATCAAATGTAGAATTACTACAGCTTCTGCTTGGCGACAGTTGTCCCTACTAGCCATTTTTGGTTCTCAGAACGTTCGATGATGGGAAAAACAGCCACATGTCACTCGCTGATGCTGGGAACTCTGAGATAGGTTGGATTGCAAGGTCTATAGTGTGTGTTAAGTACTTCATGTGTGATTCTAGTAATGCCACTTTCATATTACTGTGTTATCATTCATAGCAGCAATATCATAGTTCACAATCTGATTTTCTCCAAACGAGAAATCTCACTACCCTACTTACAATATAACAAATGATATGACAAGACACAGGGGATACAGTACTGTACATTTCAAAGCTATGTTTCTCATCTGCAATAGGACACGTTACGTGATGAAAGACACTATCTTTGAGTTACAAGATTGCGTGCGTATTTACAAGGGGTGTCACGATACACTCGGCTCACGAGATGAGACTATTTAAGAAAAAAAATACAGGAATGGACAATGACTTTATTTAACCGAGTCACAAAACAATGCAGGTAGTACATTTTGAATGTTTTATAAGTTTGCATGCCAGACCTAAGCATGGTGTTTTGAACTGTTTTCCACAAATTGAAACAAATACTAAAAATTCTAAAAGTTAAAAATAATGACGGCAATTGCAGCTGCTACTACTCATCGTTTATGTCGATATGTAGTAAACACACGTATAAAACACACGTATAAAATAGATTGCAGATTGTAGTACATTAGTTTTACATTTACGTTAAAAGAACTACAGTTCCCATGATGCTTAAAGTAGTTAAATTGATGCTACTATCAAATGTTTTGATGGGTCATATGCAGCGATCGTGTTTTGAGCTGACAAATTTTAAGTTTGATCAAATGTAGAATTCCGACAGCTTCTGCTTGGACATTAACATGGCAATGCGTAAAGCACTTAATGTGCTTTTTCAGTTCTGCCTCATGCACTGTATAATGCATCCTCCCTGGCGTACTCTAACTTGGCCCTTTGTCGTTAGCAATGTGTACCTGGCGAACAAACGGGTACTCATTTTTTACGTGGAGGCTTCGGTGCGGTAGCTTAATCCATACATGGCCAGAGCATGTGGCGACGCGGCCTGTAATGGCGGCCATGAGACTTCAATGCCTTTTAGCGGTGGGATGCGTGTTCAGACAGTTTTATCACCTTCTGCCTGATACTGCATATAATCAGTCTGTAAAATTAACAAATTAATTATTTAAGTTAATATGTTATATTATGATAACAATAACCAATCTGTAAAATGAATAAATGAATTATTTAAGTTAATATTCCAATCGCTGGTTTAAACCATCACTCTGCTGGATTTATTTTTGATAGTTTGTTACTGTCTGCACGTGGTTTAGAGTACTGTTATGCTGCGATCATGAGAACACTGTTTAGATGTTGGAAAGGACCATTGTGTGAAACAGGTAGCAGATGTTTTTGCTTGAGGGAGAAATGACTTCCTCTGTTATGGTCAAAGAACAACTGTTAGTGGGCCGAGTGTCAAGCTGGAAACCATCACAGCTACCGAGGCAAGATGTACCACCCTGCTGACTTTCATGTACAATAACGACTGATCCCAGCACTCCAGTAACAAATCCATGCCATCTTGTAAAATCATAACGTGTCATAAAGCTAAATCTGCTGTAGATTCCTCTTTTGAAGTTACAACAATAGCTTTAGACATCAAATCTGCATGTACCATTTTTGAAAGCCACGTTCAGCCATCATTATTTTGTGTAACTATAGATAGACCTGTTCTTTTTGAAAAAAACAGAGTACTTTATTTATTCCTGGGACACATCTTCTGATTAAGGTTTAAAATTGTATCAAATAACTTAAAGGGTGTCATATTGTGGAAAATGTACTTTTGAATTACTTCACACTATATAGTGTGTGTTGAACAGTGGCTCAATTGCGTGAGACAGAGACAGAACAGCCCCCAAAACTGGCTGCTCCAAACAGATCTGTTTAAAGAGGGTTTTAAGTATGCTATAATTATTGATCCTTCGGGTCGTTTGACCGAAGCATATCACAGACGTGCTATTAAGATACCTAGGTACCTGTATGGATTCACACAACACTCGGGTAACTAACTTAATGACACAAACCTGTATAATCCTAATGCGATACTGTGCTCCTCTTTTACCAAGTGGAATGAACCACACAATTAAAATAATAGATATTTCTGTAGTCAGTCGTACAGCATCGGTGCCATTGTTCATTTACCTTCATCTCTGTCTGAAATGCTTTCGACCTCAACAAAGTAGTTGGGTCTTTCTATTCAAGTTGCCAGACATTCGCCAACCAGTAACAACTCTTTCATTGCAAGTCTTTCATATGCATACGGAAATCCCAGAATTGTGTATGGCAAATTCAACTTTTAGTTAATCCAGTTGCAGCTTTGAATCCATTCCGTGATTTCTTTGGCGTTCCAATTTAGTTTGAGTAAATAAGTGAGCAGTAATTGAATCATCCACCAATGCACAACTGCATAACCATGTTGGAAACATACCTGTCCAGAGGGCATACAGGAAATAGCAGCCCCTGACTTTTCTTAATGGTACAGTTTTTACAATAACACACTTATACATGACTTGTATGCACACAGAAATACACACACCCTGAAGTTATTTAGATGTGCATGTGAAAACCAAAAACTTTGTGCTCATATGGCATGTTTTTTTCCAACATAAATTCAGTCAAGAGTAAGTTTGTTTCCTTCTTTATTGGAGTCTCTTTTTTTTTTTGCCTAATTGGGTACGTCCACACTTTGCCCAGCATCTCTTAGGTTTTATGTGAATGCCAATTTATGAGCCTAAGTGCATACGCTTTACTGAACCAAGCCATGACTTGACTTCTCACACTGCACTCACACAAGTGCGTGTGTGTGTGTGTGTGTGTGTGTGTGTGTGTGTGTCTGTATATACACTCACTGCATCATGTGGTCAGTCTGTGGTTGCGGCAGTAGGAGGGACAGCAGGGCAGGCTGATAACAGAGTCTGAACGGAGCTCACATTCACCACCACTATTTATACCAGGCCAAAATAAGGATTAAGGCTCGTTACAACACAGATTCACATACAGAAATACACACATACAAGTAGTTAAACTTCTCACTGGAGAGAAGAGGTTTCATTGTTTTTTGTTTTTGTTTTTATACTTATTGTTGACATTTATGAACGGCCTTATGCACTTTTTTTTGCCAACATATCAACAAAAATATTTTTTAAAGAGAATAATTACATGCAGAAAACAACAGTTATTAAAACTGAAGAATGAAATGGATTAATGACTATTTAACATCACTTTTACATTTATTTAAGGCCCTGTGAAAAACTTTTTCTTTTCCCCCCCAAGTGATGTTTTATTTTTTTACATTCCTTTTTTCTGTTTTTGTTTTGTTTTTATTCATACCTGTTATACTTTTTTCAAAACCAGAATTGGGTGTGTTCTTTTGAGACAATAAATTAAATGTATGTTAATTAAATGGAAACATCCATACATCTTTATTGATGCAATACATCATTGGCCAATTTTGCCCAGTATTTCAGAAAGAGATGTACCTTGGGTAACTTTTCTAATGGGATCTCAGCCTCTGCACACATTTGCTACAAAATCTCCAACAAACTGTAATGCCCGTGCTTGTGGTTAAGGAAGATGTAGTCACCTATTCAAATTCCATTATTAATGTACTATTTTTTCTGAAATCTTTATTTTCGTTACACAATTAGACAGTTTGTATTGAACAGCGCTCTTATTTTGAAGGCCGGAACTGTGTTGTGTGTGTTGAGAATGTCTGATGATGGTTAAGATGAGCTGGGAGCAAGAATAAATGGGCCTCTCGTCCTTACTTCACTCAGAACTTGCACAACGTCAGTGGACATCGTAAAATGCATGTTTGCATTAACAAGCGGCAAAACAACACACTCATGCCGCCTAAGTCACACAGCCACACTAGCATGCTCTGCTAAAATAAGCCAACCCCGCAAGCTTCCATTTGCGCTTCTAAAAAGAGGAGTTTGAAAGTTTTTTCAACAACATTTGCCAGTGTTTGTCGTTTTTATATGTTTAGTTTGGTAAAGTGGGCCGGCTAGGGTTCGTGGTGAGATTCTGCCACAATTGAGCGGTCCACAGAGGAAATACTTCCCCACACAAACGTTCCTTCTCCTCACGATGACAGCATTTCATTCACATTATGTCAATTTGTGCGAGATTCCACGTTTAATTCCGCGATTCTGCAGAAATCTGGTGAAATCCGCGGAAATCGTAGGGCCCTATTTATAGAAGACTCCTGTTGGCAAACGGCGTCAAAGGGATCTACAACAACAACTTGTCTTTGATCGTTTGTGATCTCTGTTAACACCTTTACCCCTTTTGCAACATTAGCTTCCTTGATTTCTTGACCTTACCCTTACGGGATATCGTAGTGTTGTGTATACTAAGTACTGCTTGATTTGGTGTTGTGCGTGTGATCCAAGATGGCTGAATAAACAAGCAATGCTGGGAGTAGCCCATCCACATTTTTATTGATACAACAAGATTCATCAAACCAAAGCGTAAAATACAACAGTTTGTCACGCACAATATTGTATGAGAACCGAGGCGAAATTTTGGTGAATTTTTTTGTTGAAAAACTGGAGCATTCAAAAACTGAAGTTTGACTGCATATATATGTTTACAATTTAGAATGTTCTATTTCAGGTAATTTATGAAATACACCAAAAAAAAACAAATAAATAGATACATCAGTTGTTGTCATTTGCATCTATTGTATTTGTCTGGTCATTTGGGTCCTTGCCACACATTTTACTTTGAAAAAATGCTATTGAATGAACTCCAAATTGTCATTTTTTGTTTTTTCAGATTTCAGCATGAGGCCTCTTCATTTCACCCACATGGGATTTGATTGTGATTTATTTAGGAGTCTTTTACTGTATTAGTTTTTAAAACGTGATCGTTAATATATGTACATAACTGGCAAGGACATGATGGCCATTCTATGACTCCGCTATGCTGCTCATGTGCACGTGTTTGTGTCGGTGTTAGTCAAACATGCCAGCTCCATGTTCAGAAACAGCCTTGCTCACACGTAAACAGACCTTTAGGAATTACTGATTTTTAAAGATGACTGTTCAAAGAACTTTAGTGATGTTCTGTATCGTGCTTTTGTGAGGGAGAAACTATAAAGGCTTTGGATAATCTGTCGCACAGGTGTCAGTCTCAATGCCTGCGGTCCAGATTCAGCCCACCACATTGTTTTTTGTGGCCCACAAAAGCCTGGAAATAATGCACGTCAAAATTGTGTTCAGTCAATTTTGCCAGAAAATTTGTACTGCGTGCAATTGGAATCACTCTCGTTCCACCCAAACGACTGTTGTTGGCAGGCAGAGGCCTCATTTCACTGTTTCTAAATGACTGTCGTTTTGCACCACAAAAGCAAGAAACCAGTCTTGGTGGGGGCGTCCCTCTGCTTTACAGAATAAATGCTTGCATCTTGCACTATCCCCTCAGACTAGAGCTGTCCTATCTATTCTTTGAGTATGAACTTGAGCCTGCTTATATGAGAGGCGAAACGTCTTTTTTGACAACCTGAGCCGTCCAGTTGCGATCTAGTCAGTGCCATAGATTATTATAGTCGGCCCTCTGAAAGTAACCCTTAATCGCCCCTGGTCTCTGTTATGAATCACGGGTAAATGGTTGGATTAGGTGTAAGATTTTGAAATTATTATTGGATGTCAGGAGTTTGCATGTTCTCCCCGTGCGTGCGTGGGTTTTCTCCGGGTACTCCGGTTTCCTCCCACATTCCAAAAACATGCATGTTAGGTTAATTGGCGACTCTAAATTGTCCATAGGTATGAATGTGAGTGTGAATGGTTGTTTATCTATATGTGCCCTGCGATTGGCTGGCGACCAGTCCAGGGTGTACCTCGCCTGTCGCCCGAAGTCAGCTGGGATAGGCTCCAGCATGCCCCCGCGATCCTAATGAGGAGAAGCGGCATAGAAAATGGATGGATGGATGGATATTGCATGTCAGAACAACAATCGGAAAGAATACCAAGAATACCTGGCCCATGAGGTCACAGGCAGCTTATGTCAAAATTTGTTTGATTGTGTACATGTTTTTTGTCAGTGCTCTATAGCAACATTTTTTAATTGATCCTAAAACTTTCAAATGAATCTACATGCCAAATCAAGAGCCCTAAAAAATAATATCTGGGATGACTGATATTGCTGGATTTGCCTCACTGCTAATAAGTGATTACCTTGTGGTAATGACACATTTTCTACTGGAACTTCATAGAAACTGTCATAGAAAGCTTGCTTCTCTGTCCTCCGTCACTCGGGCTCGTACTCCATTGGAAACAGACCCCACCTTCTCTACTTTGTATCCAAGCCTCATCTTCTCTGCGCTGCTGTGACGCAGTCCCTATGATTATCGTAATGACCTATGTATCACTGGAATGCACATAGTATCTAGCTTTAGGAACCATTGGACCAATTATTTTGATAGTTGAAGACCGGAATGAAAATTTAAAAATAGCATTGCACATCTTATTGCCAGCTACAATTAAAGTTAAATTTTAAAAAATATTTGGAAATGTTCGGTGGGCCTGATGAAAAAGCTTAATGGGCTGTCTATGGCTTGTTGGCCATAGTTTGTCCATGTGTGTCTAAGCCATCCCAGTAGCACATATTCAGTTGTAAAAACAGTTGAATGCTTCAGTATTTGGTTTGGGATTCCGTTTGATACTGGCTCCTTGTAATGGAAAAGCCCTTTAACAAATGACAGCAAGAGGAAGAGAGACCAAGGAGTGTGGATGCTGTTTTTGTGAGCTAGTGGGTGTTGCCTGGGTGTGGAGACTACAGGAGAATAGAAGGGGCAGGCCAGGCTCAGTGCTACGTGG